>NC_057814.1:213791863-214054035 GCF_018294505.1 Triticum aestivum
GATCGAACCCACTACAAAGCACATCTTCCCATTGCAAGATAAATAGATCAAGTTGGCCAAACAAAACCCAAATATCGGAGAAGAAATACGAGGCTACAAGATATCCATGCATAAAAGGATCAAAGAAACTCAAATACTTTCATGAATATAAAAAGATATAACTAATCATAAACTCAAAGTTCATTAGATCCCAACAAACACACCGCAAAAAGATTACATCATATGGATCTCCAAGAGACCATTGTATTGAGAATTCAGCGAGAGAGAGGAAGCCATCTAGCTACTAACTACGGACCCGAAGGTCTACAAAGAACTACTCACGCATCATCGGAGAGGCACCAATGGAGGTGGTGAACCCCATCCGAGATGGTGTCTAGATTGGATCTGGTGGTTTTGGACTCTACGGCGGCTGGATCAATATTTCATCAGCTCCCCTAGGGTTTTGGGAATATTGGTGTATTTATAGAGCAAAGAGGCGGTCCGGGGGGCACCCGAGGTGGGCACAACCCACTAGGGCGCGCCTGGGCCTCCTGGCGTGCCCTGGTGGGTTGTGCCCTCCTCGAGGCACCCCCCAGGCACAGCCAGGGCCCATTATGTTCCTTCTGGTCCAAAAAAAGTCTCCGTAAAGTTTAATTGCATTTGGACTCTGTCTGATATTGATTTCCTGCGATTAAAAAACATGCAGAAAACAGCAACTGGCACTTGGCACTATGTCAATAGGTTAGTACCAAAAAATGATATAAAATGATTATAAAACATCCAAGATTGATAATATAATAGCATGGAACAATCAAAAATTCTAGATACATTGGAGACGTATCAGCATCCCCAAGCTTAACTCCTACTCGTCCTCGAGTAGGTAAGTGATAAAAACAGAATTTTTGATGTGGAGTGCTGCCTAACATGTCATATCATATTGTTTTCTTTATAGCATGGACATTTGGACTTTTATGTGATTCAAAGCAATAGTCTAGTTTTGACATGATAATTTAGATACTCAAGCATATCAACAAGCAACCATGTGTTTCAAAATATCAACGCTAAAATAAGTTATCCCTAGCCCATCATGCTCAACCATTGATCCATTCATGAAACACACTCGCATATTAGCTACACCCAATACTCAAGTACGATCATATTGCGTCCTAGTTGGTGCTTTTATAAGAGAATATGGAGACTCAAATTCAAAAATAAAAATTGCATAAAGTAAAAGAAAGGCCCTTCGCAGAGGGTAATAGGGATGTGTGGAGGTGCCAGAGCTCAAAGCAAAAAAATTAGAGATAAAAACATTTTGCGAGGTGTATCCATCCCACCAACGAAAACGACTTAGAGTTCCCAACACTTTCCATGCTAGATATATCATAGGCGGTTCCCAAACAGAAAATAAAGTTTATTCCTTTTTCCACCATACGTTCACTTTCCATGGCTAGCTCTATCCACGGTTGCCTTCCATACATACACTTTCCAAGGAATTTATTATTTGACAGCATAAAGTAAATTCATTTTTTCATTTTGGGACTAGGCATGCCTAAAACCTTTGCCTTATTCTCATGCAATGACAAGTGAATAAACACTCATCATGAGAATAGCACATCTAGCATGGAAAATATTAGCCACCCCTCACCGCTCCGCGAGCGAAACAAACACACAAAAGAGAAGTTTATTTTGAAAATTAGAGATGGTACATGCAAATTTTCTTAGAATGGCAAAAGAATACCGCATATAGGTAGATATAGTGGACTCATGTAGCAAAACTGGTTTAAAGGATTTTGGATGCACAAGTAGAGGTCATATTTAGTGCAAAATGAAGGCTAGCAAAAGATTGAGAAGCGACCAACCAAGAAACGAATAATCTCGTAAGCAAGCATTAAGCATAAATTAACACCGAATAATGCACCACAAGTAGGATATAATTTCATTGCATGACTATTGACTTTCGTGCTTGCATAGGGAATCACAAACCTTAACACCAATATTCGTACTAAATCATAATTACTCATCAACATAACTCACATATCACATCATCATATCTCAAAACTATTACTAAGAATCAAGTTTATTTTGTCCAATGATCTTCATGAAAGTTTTTATTATATCCTTCTTGGATATCTATCACTTTGGGACTAATTTTTATGTGTTGCTTTTCATAAGCTCAAACAAATATAAGTGAAGATCATGAGCAAAAAAATTTCTTTCTCTCAAAATAATTTAAGTGAAGCAAGAGATAATTTCTTGAAATTTTTACTAACTCTCAAATAAATGTAAGTGAAGCAAGAGAGCATTTCTTCAAAAATACTAAAGCACACCATGCTCAAAAAGATATAAGTGAAGCACTAGAGCAAGTCCATAGCTCATAAAAAATTTAAGTGAAGCATAGAGAGCAATTCTAACAAGTCATGACATAATTTTGGCTCTCTCAAATAGGTGTGTCCAGCAAGGGATCAAGACTTAAAATACAAAATAAAACAAGCAAAGACTCATGTCATACAAGACGCTCCAAGCAAAACACATAGTATGTGACGAATAAAAATATAGCTTCGAGTAAAATATCAATGGTCGTTAGAAGAAAGAGGGGATGCCACTCGGGGGCATCCCCAAGCTTAGTTGGTTGCTCATTTTTGGATAATAGCTTGGGATGATGGGGCATCCCCAAGCTTAGGCTCTTCTATAATTCCTTCATCCATCGTAAGATAACCCAAAACTTGAAAACTTCAATCACACAGAGCTCAACAAAACCTTCGTGAGATCCGTTAGTATAAGAAAGCAAACCACTACTATAAGTATTGTATCAAACTATTTAATATTTTGTTTTTGCATTATATCTACTGTATTCCAACTTTTCTATGGCAAAAACTCATCAAAGAAAACCATAGAGCCATCAAAATAAGCACACAACACAAAGAAAACAGAATCTGTCAAAACAGAACAGTCTGTAGAAATCTGACTATTTCGAATACTTCTGTAACTCCAAATTCTTAAAAATTAGGACGACCAGAGTAATTTGTATATTAATTTTTTGCAAAAAGAATTGGCATTTTATCACGCTCTGTTGATTTTTAACAATTGTCTTCGTGAGCGCATAAGTTTCTGTTTTTCAGCAAGATCAAACAACTATCAGCCAAGAAGATCCTAAAGGCTTTACTTGGCACAAACACTAATTAAAACACAAAAAACACAATCATAACAGTAGCATAATTGTGCAAACACTCAAGAACAGAAAGCAAAAGGCAAAAATAAATTTTATTCATTGGATTGCCTCCCAACAAGCGCTATAGTTTTACGCCCTTAGCTAGGCATAAAGCAAGGATCTAAGTTTTGTCATCCTTGTTCAACTCTTCAATCAAGCACTTAGAATTCTTCAAAGATTTAGCATAAAGATCTTCAATGACAATACTCCTAGGAACAAATTTAAAGAATTCATTCTTGCAAAAAGGATCTCTTATCACTTCAACAAAATCCGGGTGGATACTAATCATCTTAAGATCCTCTTTACTAGAAGTTTCACCTTTACTCTTAGTAACTTGGGTAGTCTTGCCAATTTTTACGGGAGTTTTTTTGATAGTTTTAGCGGAAGCAAAAGCCGTACTCAGATTACTAAAGATTTCTTCTAGTTTATCAATCCAAGACGGGCTTTCTTCTATTCTTTCATGGAGTACGGTACCCTTTCTTTTAACAACTTAAAAATTCCTCCCGCTTTTGACCCAATCTTAGTGGCAAAATTGTGCATCTTTTTATCTATAATTTCAATATGATCTTCGGTGAGCATTTTCTTTTCAATAGCATCTAGTCTTTCCATAACATGCTCAAGAGTCAAAGTTGTTTCATTAATCTTAAGAGGTGGTGAGCCCACTAAATTTCCCAAAGCATTAAAAGCATCAAGAGAAGGACACATCAAGAAATTTCCATCGGTAATCGTATCAAGGACGAGTCTATACCAAGTGGTGATGCCAACATAAAAGCAACGAAGAAGAACAACGTTAGATTGCTTACGGATAGATCTATTATGAGCATTGTAAATTCTATACGAAGAATCTTCTAAATTTTCTCCTCCCCTGTGTTTAAAGTTGAGAACTTCGTTCTCAGAAGTGCGCGCAATAGAGGAAGAGCTATCCATAGTAGCGACAAACAAGATTGCACACAAAAACAGATCCAGCAAGAAAATAGCGAACGGAAAAAGAGAGCGAATAAAACAGCAAATTTTTGTGAAGTGGGGGAGAGGAAAACGAGAGGCAAATGGCTAATAATGTAAATTGCGAGGAGATGAGATTTGTGATTAGGAACCTGGTACATGTTGAAGATCCTCCCCGGCAACGGCGCAAGAAATTCCTTTTGATGTCACTTGAAGCTATGTCGGTATTTCCCCAAAGAGGAAGGGATGATGCAGCACAGCGGCGGTAGGTATTTCCCTCATATATGAAACCAAGGTTATCGAACCAGTAGGAGAACCAAGCAACACAACGTAAACAACCCCTGCACACAAATAACAACACCTCGCAACCCGACGTGTTAAAGGGGTTGTCAATCCCTTTCGGGTACGGCGCCAGAAACGGTGCTTGGACGGGAGAAAGTTGTAATAGATTGAATAAATAGATCGCAAATAAAATAAAGTGCAGCAAAGTATTTTTGTATTTTTGCTTTAATAGATCTGAAAATAAATGCAAAAGAAGAGTAGATCGCAAAGGCAAATATATGAGAAAGAGACCCGGGGGTCGTAGGTTTCACTAGTGGCTTCTCTCGAGAAAAATAGCAAACGGTGGGTAAACAAATTACTGTTGGGCAATCGATAGAACTTCAAATAATCATGACGATATCCAGGCAATGATCATTATATAGGCATCACGTCCAAGATTAGTAGACCGACTCCTGCCTACATCTACTACTATTACTCCACACATCAACCGCTATCCAGCATGCATCTAGTGTATTAAGTTCATGGAAAAACGGAGTACTGCAATAAGAACGATGACATGATGTAGACAAGATCTACCTACGTAGAGATAGACCCCATCGTTTATCCTTAGTAGCAACGATACATACATGTCGGTTCCCCTTCTGTCACTGGGATCAAGCACCGTAAGATCGAACCCACTACAAAGCACCTCTTCCCATTGCAAGATAAATAGATCAAGTTGGCCAAACAAAACCCAAATATCGGAGAAGAAATACGAGGCTATAAGACATCATGCATAAAAGAGATCAAATAAATTCAAATACTTTCATGGATATAAAAAGATATAATTGATCATAAACTCAAAGTTCATCAGATCCCAACAAACACACCGCAAAAAGAGTTACATCATATGGATCTCCAAGAGACCATTGTATTGAGAATTTAGCGAGAGAGAGGAAGCAATCTAGCTACTAAATATGGACCCGAAGGTCTACGAATAACTACTCATGCATTATCGGAGAGGCACCAATGGAGGTGGTGAACCCCATCCGAGATGGTGTCTAGATTGGATCTGGTGGTTCTGGACTCTGCGGCGGCTGGATCAATATTTCGTCGACTCCCCTAGGGTTTTGGGAATATTGGGGTATTTATAGAGCAAAGAGGCGGTCCGGGGGGCACCCGAGGTGGGCACAACCCACCAGGGCGCGCCTGGGACCCACCTCAGGGCACCCCCTAGGCGCAGCCAGGGCCCATTATGTTCCTTCTGGTCCAAAAAAATCTCCATAAAGTTTTGTTGCATTTGGACTCCGTCTGATATTGATTTCCTGTGATGTAAAAAACATGCAGAAAATAGCAACTGCCACTTGGCACTATGTTAATAGGTTAGTACCAAAAAATGATATTGATTATAAAACATCCAAGATTGATAATATAACAGCATGGAACAATAAAAAATTGTAGATACGTTGGAGACGTATCACTGGTAATGAACTCCCATAATTTTCAACAGAATAGGTTCAAGTTGGATAGCCAAGATGATGCAACCAGACAAGCTTGCACCCATGTTTTCAAGTCTGCATTGCGTCAATATCGGTATAACTTGAGGAAAACTCACTTTGAAGGCAAGGCTAACAGTGAACTTGCCCAAAGATCTCCAGTGGAAAATATATCGGATGAAGACTGGAGAGGCCTCGTTAAACACTGGTCTGATCCAAAGTATCAAGTACGTTATATATATGTGATCAGATCACATGTTGAACTCCTATTTACGCATGTGCCTCACAAATCTATCTTCTTGTAGGTGAACTGTTCGAAGAACAAGGCCAACCGTATGAAAGTGAAATTCCAACAGACGACAGGATCTTGTAGCTATATAGCACACTGCGAGGCTCTTGTAATTAGCTGTTGTTTCACTCTTTTTGTTGTGCCATATTATCAGATCTATATTGACTTGTTCCAAATGCAGAGGAAAGCCCGCAAGGACCAAAAAGTACCTAAACCAAATGCTGTGGAAATCTTCAAGGACTGTCACACCAGCAAGACGAAGGGCATGACTACACCAGTCAAAGCTGCTGATGTAAGTCCTTAATCCTCATGCCTTTTAACTACTACTTACTCTGCCTTGTGCATTGAACCACACGGTTTGCAGCCAATGTCTATTACTCTTTTCAATTTTATACACAATTGTCTTAGCGTATCATTGCACCTTACAAGGTTAAAAAGAGAGGAGTGATGTTCCTTCAATCTTGAGTTGTAATCTAGTTCCGTGTTGAACTTGTCTACACAATGTTACAATTGCCTGCTTGTCTGTTCTCAGTTGTTTTGTGATATGAATGATGTCATACTATGCTTACCGTATTATAAACTTTGTCTTTATCCTTAGCTATGAATACAATGTGAAGAAATAGACAATACATTAGCCATGGTACATGGTCATATGTTTGGAACCTGGTTTTATTATGTAATTTGCAGTAAAATACAACTAATATTTTACATGGGTTCACCAGAATAAATTATGTATATAGAACAAAGCTATTTTGTTTGGTTTTGCTACCTCCTTAATATCTTCTGTTCTGGTACTACTAATGTAAAAAAACTCAACTTTTTAGCAAGCTATGGAACAAATGGTGGAACCGCCACCTTCTAAAGGTGACGAGGCAACTATAACCGCAATGTCACCTCTTGCTGCAGTGGGTTAGTACCTGTCCACTAACAGTGCCAAAAGCATGTTCCTGCGTAATACTGGGTTGGTTGTTAGGGCAATCTTATCCAAACTGCCTCATGATCAAGATATGCAAGCTCAAAACAATGTTATATATGCGCTCCAGACACAAGTCCATTCCCTAACAGAGACCCTTTGTGAAACAAGGACAACCATTGTTCGATGTCGTCAAGATATGCATGGTTTTGAAACCAAACTATCAGACATTTGCTATGTTGTTCAGGAGCCTAGGAGAAATGAAGGCAAAGGTTATGGTGCTCCATTGGACAGTACAACATGAAAACATAACAGTCAGGTCAAATGAGCTGAGCTTCAGAACTTCTAGTGGTGCATTTATCTGCCGGACTGTTAACTTTATGCCAACCTTCCTTTTGTTCTATGGTTGTAATTTGTTTTGTTGCAATACAAAATTTGTTCTTAACATGCAGCCACCGACTCAAGAAAACTGCAAGCCATTTTTGTATAGTGTAGGGTGTTCCCTATATTTGCACTGGTGGCGAACTTTGATGCCCAATGGATGTAATCTGTGCAATCGCCTTAATAGCCTAGCGTTAGTTTCTGGATTATTTATTTCCTAGTCTTGTTTTTCCTTGGTTTGCTAGTGGCCGCAACAACCATGGGCCATATACGGACTGTGATCACCTTGAGCCTGCTACATGCTGTAGGATCCATGGGCCTCCCACGGGCCGTCGGATAAATGGGCCTCCAACGGGTCGTAGAATCAGTGGACCTCGGTCCGTTGGATAAATGGGCCCACATGGGCCGTAAACGAGCGTAATTGGTATCGTGCCAGCACGGTAATGGTCCGTTAACATGCCGGAAGACAGCAAAGGCTTAATTTTGTCACAAGCATAATGGGTCATTAATGGGCCAGAATATAGGACGAGCTGGAAACGGTGCAACGGGTTAACAGGCCACAAACGGGCGGATTCTAACCACGGGCCGAATTTGGCCCATTAGGGGAATAGGCCAGTAACGGGCTAGAAGTAATCCATGGACTCAACATTAGTCATAAAGAACTCACATACTTATTGCAAAAAAATATTAGTCATCAAAACAAAGTACTGCATGCATGCTCCTAGGGGGATAGATTGGTAGGAAAAGACCATCGCTCGTCCCCGACCGCCACTCATAAGGAAAACAATCAAAAAATAAATCATGCTCCGACTTCATCACATAACGGTTCACCATACATGCGTGCTACGGGAATCACAAACTTTAACACAAGTATTTCTACCAATCCACAATTACTCACTAGCATGACTCTAATATCACCATCTTTATATCTCAAAACAATATGCAAGGAATCAAACTTCTCATAGTATTCAATGCTCTCTTTATATGAAAGTTTTTATTATATCCCTCTTGGATGCCCATCATATTAGGACTAAATTCATAACCTAAGAAAATTACCATCCTGTTTAAAGACTCTCATAATAATATAAGTGAAGCATGAGAGTTCAACAATTTCTATAAAATAAAACCGCCGCCATTCTCTAAAAAGATATAAGTGAAGCACTAGAGCAAACTGCCTAGCTCAAAAGATATAGGTGAAGCACATTGAGTATTCTAATAAATTCACGATTAATGCGTGTCCCTCTCAAAAGGTGTGTACAGCAAGGATGATTGTGGCAAACTAAAAGGCAAATACTCATATCATACAAGATGCTCCAATAAAAACACATATCATGTGGTGAATAAAAATATAGCTTCAAGTAAATTTACTGATGGATCGAAGACGAAAGAGGGGATGCCATCCAGGGCATCCCGAAGCTTAGATGCTTGGTTGTCCTTGAATATTACCTTGGGGTGCCTTGGGCATCCCCAAGCTTAGGCTCTTGCCACTCCTTATTCCATAGTCCATCAAATATTTTACCCAAAACTTGAAAACTTCACAACACAAAACTCAACAGAAAACTCGTGAGATCCGTTAGTATAATAAAATAAATCACCACTTTAGGTACTATTGTGAACTCATTCTAAATTTATATTGGTGTAATATCTACTGTATTCCAACTTCTCCATGGTTCATACTCCCCGATACTACCCATATAAAAAATAAGAAAACAACACATAGAAAACAGAATCTGTCAAAAACAGAACAGTCTGTCAATCTGAAAACTTCGTATACTTCTGTAACTCCAAAAATTCTGATAAATTAGCAAAATCTAGGCAATTTGTATATAAATCTTTTTTAGAAAAATCAGGATTTTATCACGGTTCTGCGAATTACAAAAATTCTGCCACTGGACGCAAAAGTTTCTATTTTTTAGCAAGATCAAATCAACTATCACCATGGACCATCCCAAAGGCCTTATTTGGCTCAAACACTAATTAAAACACCAAAACACAATTACTACATAAGTAATAATGTGTATTTTCATAAAATATAAAAAGAAAAATATTGGGTTATCTCCCAACAAGAGCTTTTGTTTAAAGCCTTTTAGCTAGGCATTGATAACTTCAATGATGCTCACATGAAAGATAGCAATTGAAACACGAAGAGAATATCATGTAACATGTGGCCAACACTTTTAAGTCTAACATACTTCCTATGCATAGGCATCTTATAAGCAAACAAATTATCAAGACAAGCAAAAACTAGCATATGCAAGGAAGAAGAAAGAAACAATAGCAATCTGAACATAACGAGAGGTAATTTAGTGACACAAAAATTTCTACAACCATATTTTCCTCTCTTATAATAATTACATGTAGGATCATAATAAAATTCAACAATATAGCTATCATATAAAATATTCTCAACATGATCCGCATGCATGCAAAGTTGACACTCTTCCAAAATAGTGGGATTATCATCAAATAAAGTCATGACCCTTCCAAACCCCCTTTTATCAAATATTTCATAAGATTTATCAATCTCCAAAGTAGTGGGATCATTATTTCCTAAAGTTGACACTCTTCCAAACCCACTTTCAATATTATAGAAAACATATTCATCATGAGACTTAAATAAGTTTTCAAGATCATAAGAAGCATTATCACCCCAATCATGATCATTGCAATAAGTAGCGGACATAGCAAAACTAGCATCCCCAAGCTTGGGGTTTTGCAGATTATTAGCACAATTGACATTAATAGAATTTATAATAACAGCATTGCAATCATGCTTTTGATTCAAGGAACTATCAAGTATGGGTACAATAGCAACAATCTCATGTTTAACGTAAGGAACTATAGCAAATTCATCTCCATAAACATTATTAATATTGGCATCATGGCCATAAAAATAGCAAGCATCATGTTCATCAAGGGAGGATATCTCAGTCAAATCAACAGAATCATAATTATCTATAGATTCATGCATATCATTAATTTCTTCCAAAGCAACGGCCATTCTCTCAATAAATTCCTTAACATAGGCATTATGAGCTTAGTTTTCATAGCAATATTTAAGTATGTCAAAATTTTCATATTTGTAGAGAATAATATCATACTTTTTAATCAAAGAAGCAGCTTCATAAGCACCCTTAAAAATAACAAATTCTTCAATTTGTTCGATATCATAGTAACTATAAACACCCTTTTCATAAGAAGATAAGATTTCATTATCATTAAACTCACATAGGTAGGGAAGGTGTTTTTTAGGGTTCTTAGAGCAACAAGTAAAATCACAAAGATTCCAAGCATAATATAGCAAACAATTTATTTGATTCCATAAGAGTATCCCTTTTTAGACAAACAGTGACACACAAAATGAACACGCTCATCGAAAGATTTTCCCTCAACTAAACTAGTTGGGGTTTCAGCACGAGCACATATGGATCGAAGACGATCCAAGTAGAAAACTTTAAGTGGATGCATAAACCTTTTTGTTTCTGATTTTCAATAAACACACAGTTATACCAAGTAAACAAGCAAACAAACCCAGTAAGACATAAAGGCAAACGAAAAGGCAAATATTTTTGTATTTTTCTGAAAAGGTTTTAGAAGTGGGGGGAGAGGAAAACGAGAGGCAAATGACAGATAATGTAATGCAAGAGATGAGAGTTTATGATGGGTACTTGGTAGGCTTGATGTAGAATCTCCCCGGCAACGGCGCCAGAAATTTTTCCTGCTACTTCCTGAGCTTGCGTTGCTTTTTCCCTTGAAGAGAAAAGGGTGATGCAGCAAAGTAGAGATAAGTATTTCCCTCAGTTAAGAACCAAGGTATCAATCCAGTAGGAGGCACAAACAAGTCTCCAATCTATGCACTTGCACAAACTAACAAACACTTGCACTCAACGCGAAAAGGGGTTGTCAATCCCTTCAAGGTCTCGAACAAGAGTGAGATCTAATAGAGATAGGTATAAAAGATAAATAAAAGATCAAACTAAAGTAAATCTAAATAAATTGCAGAAAAGTATTTTTGGGTTTTGTGGTTTATAGCTCTGAAAATATAAGATGGAAAATAGACCCGGGGGCCATAGGTTTCACTAGAGGCTTCTCTCTTGAAAGAAAACATGCGGTGGGTAAACAAATTACAATCGATCAATTGATAGAAAAGCGCAAAGTTATGACAATATCCAAGGCAATGATCATGAATATAGGCATCACGTCCGTGTCAAGTAGACCGACTCCTGCCTGCATCTACTACTATTACTCCACACATCGACCGCTATCCAGCATGCATCTAGAGTATTAAGTTCATAAGAACGGAGTAACGCCTTAAGTAAGATGACATGATGTAGAGGGATAAACTCAAGCAATATGATGAAACCCCATCTTTTACCCTTGATGGAAACAATACAATACATGCCTTGCTACCCCTACTATGTCACTGGGTGAGGACACCGCAAGATTGAACCCAAAAATAAGTACCTCACCCATTGCAAGAAGAATCAATCTAGTTGGCCAAACCAAACCGATAATTCGAAGAGAAATACAAAGATATTTGATCATGCATAAAAGAGTTCGGAAAAGACTCAAATAATATTCATATATAATCTGATCATAAATCCACAATTCGTCAGATCTCGATAAACACACCCCAAAAGAATATTACATCGGATAGAACTCCAAGAACATCGAGGAGAACATGCTATTGAAGATCATAGAGAGAGAAGAAGCCATCTAGCTACTAGCTATGGACCCTTAGGTCCGTGGTAAACTACTCACGCTTCATCGGAAGGGCAGCAAGGTTGATGTAGATGCCCTCCGTGATCGATCCCTCCCTCCCCGGCAAGGTGCCAGAAAAGGCCCCAAGATCTCATGGGAACATAGGCTTGCGGCGGCGGAAAAGAATTTTGGTGGCTCCCTATGATGGTTTGGGAATATTTGGGAATTTATAGTGCAAGAATTAGGGTTGGAGGACTCCCGAGGGGCCCAAAAGCCCTCAGGCCCCCCCGGGGCGCGCCTAGGAGGCTTGTTGCCTCCTCGGGAAGCTTCTGGCCCCCTCTCCAAGCTCCGTGGATGTCTTCTGGTCCAAGAAAAATCATCGTAAAGTTTTATTCCGTTTGGACTCCGTTTGATATTCCTTTTCTGTAAACTCAAAAACAAGGAAAAATAGAAACTGGCACTGCGCTCTAGTGAAAGTGCATTATATCGACTAGAGGGGGTGAATAGGTGATTTTTACAAATTCGTCACTGAGGAACTTCAAGGTGAAGAAATTCCTAAGCAACGAACTACTTAGCAGCAGAATAAGTACTCAGATGCATGCATAACAGAACAGAAGCACAGTCATCATGATGAAATGAACCATACACAGAATACAAGTAGTGTGTAAACAGGATAAGCAGGCTGAAGACAAAGTGACTGAAGAATTAGGAATGAGGAAATTGAGAAAGTCTTCAGGCAAAGTCTTCAAACAGTAATGATCAAGTACAACAGCATATGAATGAGGAAATTGAAAGGGTTGAGGAAATAGAACCAGTGGCTTGGTGAAGACAGTGATTTGGTAGACCAGTTCCAACTGCTGTGAAAGTTGTATGTCTGGTTGGAGCGGCTAGGTATTTAAACCTGAGGACACACAGTCCTCACCGTATTCTCCTTGAGCTAAGATCACACAGACCTTACCCGATCACTCGTGGTAAGTCTTCAGGTGACTTCCAAACCTTCACAGACTCGATCACTCGGTGATCCACAACTTCCTCTTGGATGCTCTAGACCATGACGCCTAACCGTCTGGAGGATGCACAATCCTCAAAGGTAACAAGTGTCGGTTCCACATAGGAACAATCTCTTCAGTGATGCTCAATCACTTTGGGTTTGTAGGTGTTTGGGTTTGGGTTATCCTCACTTGATTGATTTTCGCTCAAAGTCCTTGGAGGATGGGCTCTCAATGACAAGTGTCAGTTTCTCTCGGAGCAGCCAACCAACTAGTGTTTGTAGGGGGCGGCTATTTATAGCCTAGGGAGCAGCCCAACATGATAAGACATAAATGCCCTTCAATGATATGACCGTTAGGTGGGTAGATATTTTGGGACAGCTGGCGCATAGCATAGCAACGGTCAGATATTTGAGCTATCAAATTCCTCAGGGCTATCATGTTCCTCACTTGTAGGCAATCCGCACTGGCGAATTCCTAACTCCTCAGTCAGAACAAATTCCTCGGAGACCAGAAAAACTTCGTCTCTGTCACTAAAGAAATTGACTGAACTGTATGAGATTTCCAATGGCTTCACTCGAAAGGATTGGGTAAGTGTAGGATTTTGAGATGAGCATCACTTGGAAACTTTTCCTTAGTTTTACCTCGCCCCCTTTAATAGTACGGTATTTCCTATGACTCAACAAAGAGAAAATGAAACTATGAAAACAAAAGTCTTCATGCTTCATAATCCTCGCATGAATATCAAGTCTTCACGGTCACACCAATTTCTTCACTTTCAAAGTCTTCAAGAAAACCAAAGTCTTCAGCTGAAGACATACATTTTTAGGGGTCGACTTTCATCATAAATATCAAACTCCTCATAGACTTATAGACCTGTGTGCACTCACAAACTCATTAGTCCCTTAACCTATAAGTCTTCAATACACCGAAATCACTAAGGGGCACTAGATGCACTTACAATCTCCCCCTTTTTGGTGGATGGCAATATAGGTTAAGTTTTCAACCGGGATAAACATATGAAGTGTAAATACTGATATTGAGGAATTTAATTGCAATATATAGAAGAACTCCCCCTGAAGATGTGCATATTTGAGGAATTTGCTTTGAATAGCAAATGCACATTGTAGAGTAGAATCATGGAGATCTCCCCCTATATCTTGTAATTCATACACGTATTTAACATATGATATGAAGAATTTGAAATGCATGATGAAATATGGTGTCTGATGAAATTCAGCATGCGTGCATTAACGTACTTGAGGAAATAGCATGCAGAAAACAGAGCAAAAGTATCAGACCACCATAGGACTTAAGTTTACAACTCAATCAACAAACACTTCAAAAGAGCGAGAGTTGCAACTTAACAAATATGCCCATATATAGAGAGCCGCTTGAAGACTAAATAAAATTTCTCCCCCTTTGTCATCGAATGACCAAAAGGGATGAAAAATGAGGACTAACGCCCCTGAAGAATATTGTCACGTAGTTGATGGAAGAGCGCCAGCGTTGTTGGGGTCGTCTGTTGAAGTAGGGCCTGCCGCGGTGTTGTTCAAGTCTTCGGCTTCATCCATCTCGCGTGATGAGGAATATGAACTTCCAACCAGCTGAGGAACTTTGACCTTCTTGAATTTCTTCGAAGGTGGTTGTGACCAGTCAAAGTCCTGTTGGAAGCCCATCTCCTTGAGATCTTCTGCACTGTAGAGGTTAGACATAATAGCCCAAGTGCGGTCAAAGACTTCATGCAAGTAGTAGTGATTCTTCTTCACATAGTTTTAAGTGGCTGTCATGTTCTGAAGAATAGCACCAAACTGTCTCTTGACCCACTTGTGATTTCTGTCAACTTTCTGATGGAGGCTGAGGAGAAGTTCTCAGTCAGTCATCACACGTGGAGCAGTGGCTTGAGGAAATTGCTTTGAAGCATTTGCGGCAGAGTCATGTGTGGCAGAGTCATCATTGGTGGAATAAGAAGCAGCTTTGCGAAACTATCCATCCAATGGACGGGTGCCTTCATCGATAACAGCAGCCTTGCCCTTCTCATCAGCTGAGGAAATGGTCCTTTTGAGGACTTCAATCGGGGGCAAATAGCTAAGATGATTTTGAAAGTCAGCCT
Source organism: Triticum aestivum (assembly GCF_018294505.1). Lineage (NCBI taxonomy): Eukaryota > Viridiplantae > Streptophyta > Magnoliopsida > Poales > Poaceae > Triticum > Triticum aestivum. Next base: position 213,807,136 of record NC_057814.1, read on the forward strand.
CGTAATGAATTGAAGACCTTGATCTGATGAATCTCATAATCCAGGGAGCGTAAGGCTTCAACTCAAAGGGTGACAAAGCAGCAATGCCCAAAGTCCTCATGAAGAAATCGTGATAGTTGATAGGAATACCATGGATGATATTGAACAACAGATTCTTCATTGTGCCAACAACCTCTTCTTCATCAGAGTTGTGGCCCTTGATTGGACTGAGAGTTTTGGTCAATATGCGATAAATGGTTCTGGGCACATAAAGCAAGTCCTTGACGAGGAATGTGGTCGTTGGAGCTTGGCCAGGCTTCAAAGGCTTCATCAGCACTTGCATCAGATGATTTGAAAGTTCTGGTTCAGCATAGATGAGCCTTGCACCTTCAGCGGGAGGACTGACTGGGACGTCGTGAAACAATTCAGAGGCTAGAGCTTTGTAGTGAGTGTTTTCGGTCATCCAGTCAAGCACCCATGAATTGACATCTTCAACATTGCTAGTGATGTGCAGCGTGGCAAAGAATTGAAGAATGAGTTCTTCATTCCAATCGCAGATGTCCGTGTAGAAGTTGAGCAGCCCAACATCATGAAGAACACTGAGGACTGGGTGAAGCATAGAAGACACTCCATATCCACATGAGGAAGCTGCTCATGGTCAAAAACTTTGTCCTTATCAAATAGCAATGAGGAATAGAAATTCATCTGGGTGGCATTCCAAAAACGCTTGTGACGAAGTCGAGCAGAGTCGTATGGATTGTAGTCACAGAAGAAATGATGCTCAGCAAAGAAGTCATCAGCCTTGAACTTCTGCTGCTTGCTGTGAGGATTCTGTGACTTGGGCTGAAGATTTGCAGTGGAAGTCTTTGCGGCCTCTTGATGCACAGCCTCTGGAGCCACAGGCTGAGGAATTTCAGTGGCAATTTCATCAGCAGCAGCCTTGGCCTCCATTTCTTCAGCACTAGTGGCTGGAACTTCTTCTGGTATAGAGAGAAGTGAAGCTTGATGTTCTTCAGATCCCGTATGAATTTCTTCTGTTTGGACCGGGGACTGAGGATGTTGGTGCAGTGGTGTGGTCAGTGGTGAATTGGGATGATGACTTTCCCAATAGTCATCATTTTGAATTGGAGTTGTTGACCCAATATCCACATCTTCATCTTCTTCATCCATTTCTTGTACACCTGCCTCTTCAGCTGTGAACTGAGGCATGGGCGATGATACTAGTGGGGTTGAAGGGATATCATCCACTTCAATTTCTTCATCCAACTGCTCTGACAAAGCAGCAGAAGGATTTTCCTCATCCGAGTCACTGGGAATAACATATTCCTCACCAAAGGGAACAATCTCCTTTGATGGCATGCTTGAGATGGGAACATCATCAATCAGGTTTGCATAAGAGCTCATCAAAGTCTTCATTTTCTTAGGAGCTGAAGACTCTGAGGTTGATGATGCTTTCCTTTTCTTCCCTGCTGCCCTCTCTGCAGCTTTGGTCTTCTTCGCTTCTGATGCAGAAGGAAGGTTGATACTTGTCATCTGTGCAGGAGGAGCAGAGGAAATAGGTTCAATTTCTTCAGGCACAACTGATGCAGTTGCCCTAGCATGTTCAGTTTCCTTAGGCTCAGTAGCAGATGCTTCAACTGGCCTGGCTTGTTCATCAGGCGCAACAGTGGAGGTTGCCCTGGCAGTTTCTTCAGTGGCTGGAATTTCTTCATCAGCCCTGGTGCTTTCAGAATCATCAACAACCACTTTTTCATCAGTTGTGCTTGCATGTTCTTCAGTAGGCTGAGCAGATGTCTTAGCCTAAGGTATTTCATGTTGCAATGAAGCTGCAACATTTGGAGTGAGGCCCTTTGCCAATCTGACGAATCTGACTTTGGCTCCCAGCCAATCTGCACGATATGCGTCAAATTCATCACTAAGTGCTTCGATCTCAGTCTGCATAGTCACAAGTTCATCAGGAGACATTTTCACAACATTTTTCTTCAGTAAATGCTCCTTCTTGTACTGAGCTTTCTTCACTTGCCTGGCCTTTTCAAATTTCCATTTTTCTTCGCCAATGAAGGCATTGAGCATGTGACTTTGGCCAGGTGTGAGATTCAGATCAGGAAGAGGAGTGTTGGGGTCCTTATGCCACAGATCGATGAAATCAAGGATCAGCTTCAGATCTAGCATAAGTGGTACTTCACTGCATTTGGCTCTAGCGGCCCTTGCTTGTCGATCTCTGATGATCTCAGCTAAGTCTTCATCATCAGCCTCGCCTTCACTTGACGGAACTTGAAAGGCAGCCTGCTTCTTGTGAGGACTTGGCCTTGTGCCTCGTCCAGCAGTGGCCTTTTTCTTCAGCAATGTTGGGGTAGTTGAGGACTGAGCAGGAGCTGAAGAACTTGCAGAAGCTCCTAAAGCAATAGATATACCAGTGGTCCTTTGGCAAGAGGCGAGATGCGCAGGCACCGAGGCTTTGCAGCAGTTGCTAAGGATTTTGCTGTGGGGACTGGAGCTGCTTTTGAAGAAGCAGCTTGAGGAACAGGCCGTGAGGGCTTTGAGGAACTTGGTCGTGAGGGCATTGCAGCTGAGGAACTGGGCTTGTTAGCTATTTTCTTTGGCATAGCCTTCTTAGGCTTGCTAGTAGAGGCCTCAGCAGTGGCAGCAGCTGAATCTTCATTGAATTTCTTCACTGCTTCTTTGGCCAGTTTGGCCAACTTAGCTTGCCGCTTTGCCCACTCCTTGGAAAATTCTTCACCTCTTCTGATGCTAGAGGGATCAGCAACTTGGCCTGGTGCCAATGGAGGTCTTGGGCATGGAGGGTGTACTGCGAATTTCTTCATGTACTTTGGAGTCACATATCTGTACTCCCTCCATTCTCTAGCCCATCTCCTCTCTATTCGTTGTATGTGCTCCTTGCACTAATTTTTGTTCTCCTTGCCATGTTTGGCTTCGTCAGGAGTGCAATATTCCTCATAAATGTCATCAGGGATTTCAAAAGCAGTGTTTGCCTCAGGTCTCTTTCCTCCCTTCCGGGGTCTTTTGCCATCAGCCATTTTCTTCAACTGAGGATTTTGAACAATCGAGTTTTCTGACGAGGTATGCAATTTGTCTTCGTGGAACGCTGCAAATGAGTTAAGTTGATGAGAACCTAGAGATTCAGCAGCGGACATGTGTACCTGTGAACATAATATAGGTGCGAAGAATTTGGAGAGGTCATATGCGTTCTCAGAAGTTTTTCAAAGAAACAGGTTTGAGGAAATTGACCAGGGGTGTCTTGAGGGAATTTCATTAAGCATTCTTTGACTTAGGTTCCAGAGTTGTATAGATTGAAAATCCACACAATTGAGGAATCTTGAAGAAAAACGTTGCTTAGAGAAACAAATCAAGAACAAATGCAACTATGGTGTTTAAGAGTGTGGAAGTTGAAGAATAAACACCTTTTGAAGATTTTGTGGAAATCATCAGAATCAAAAAGGGCAGTAAAAATAGATTTTATTTACCCTTGATGAAGAACACGACGAACTGGGAGTTGAAGTTGAGAAGTTCGTCCGTTCAGATCTTCCACGCCCTAACTTGGCGGTGGAAAACAGCTATGGCGGCGGAGTGAAGATTTCCATGGCCGGCGTGAGTACGATGGCGATGAGGTCGAGGCAGTGAAGCTCTTCCACACCGGCGACGATGGAGAGTAGCGGTGGTGCTAGGTCAGAGAGCTCGAGTGAGGGAAGTGAGGTCGAGCGGGGTAAATGAGGTCAGAGGAGGGTGAGGGGCATTTATAGCCGAGGTGAAAAACCGTTCCTTAGAGGAAAATGGACGAACGTGCCCCTGACCCTTCTCATCCTAAAGACATGTGTCACCCACGTACTGTGAAGTGGAGATCGTGTTAGATCGTGGGTGAATAGAATAATCTCATCGTGGGATGTGGAACGGTTTGAGCGGCAAAAGCCGGAAATTCAGATAAGGATATTTTAAAGTTTCATTCGCAAATTCTTCAGCTGACAAGGACACAGTGAAGATTTTGAACGGGTTACAAATAGAACGCACATGAATAAATTGTGAACAGACTGGGTTGAGTTTAGCATAGAGGGGGACGGGTCCGATCACATTCACTTAGCAAAAAAGTCAACTTGAAGAATTAGCAATAAGTGAATGATGTAGAGGACTGAAAACTCAAATATATATAGCCAATGAAGAACACAGTCGGAAAGAGTGAAGACTTTGCAAAGTTGAAGAATTTGAACAACTGAGGAATTTCAAAAACTGAAGAAAAACTCAAATTGAAGATTTTCAACTTTTGTTGGTGGCGTGTGACCCACCATATAAGAATGATGATTTCAGACGCCGCGTACAATTGTCGTAGGGCTATGAGAATCAAATTCTTTGTTAATTTATTCACACTTAGAGGGTTAGTCTTCATTGATTGAAGAAAAACATTACTTCGTGTGTTGCACATCTAAGTCATCAATTTTGCATAAGTGTTAGGATGTATGTCCTTTTCAAAGAACATTCGAAGATTCCAAGATATTTAGCGCACACCGCAACTTGCTAAATCTCTTCTCATCCAAGGGCTTTGTGAAGATATCGGCTAGCTGTTCTTCAGTCTTCACGTGCTCAATAGAGATGTCGCCCTTCAACACATGATCTCGAAGAAAATGATGACGAATCTGGATGTGCTTTGTCTTCGAGTGCTAAACTGGGTTATGAGCAATCTTGATGGCACTCTCATTGTCATAGAAGAGTGGCACATTCTTCACATTGATGTCGTAGTCCTTGAGGGTTTGCTTCATCCATAGCAATTGAGCACAGCACGAACCAGCAGCAATGTACTCAGCTTCAGCAGTAGAGAGTGATACGCAGTTCTGCTTCTTCGAGGACCAACATACCAAGGATCGTCCGAGGAAATGGCATGTGCCTGATGTTGACTTGCGATCCACACGATCACCAGCATAGTCAGAGTCAGAATATCCAATGAGATCAAAAGCCGAGCCCTTGGGATACCATAATCCAAGTGTTGGAGTGTGAGCTAGATATCGAAGAATATGCTTCACAGCCTTATGGTGTGATTCCTTCGGTGTAGCTTGAAAACGGGCACACATGCAAACACTAAGCATAATATCTGGCCTAGATGCACATAGATACAATAAAGAGCCAATCATGGAGCGGTATACCTTTTGATCGAAGTCTATACCATTTTCATCAGTGCATAGATGGCCATTTGTGGGCATAGGGATTTTGACGCCTTTGCAATCTTGCATGCCGAATTTCCTCAACACATCCTTGAGGTATTTCTCTTGAGATATGAAGATGTCGTTGCGCTGTTGACGAATTTGAAGACCTAAGAAGAATTTCAATTCTCCCATCATAGACATTTGATATTCCTCACTCATCATATAGGCAAATTCGTCACTATAACGTTGGTTAGTACAGCCAAAGATAATATCATCAACATATATTTGGCACACGAATAATTCATCATCATAGGTTTTGGTGAAAAGAGTTGGGTCAAGTGAACCGGGTTTGAAGCCTTTCTTCATGAGGAATTCCTTCAAAGTATCATACCACGCCGAGGGGCCTGCTTGAGGCCATAGAGGGCCTTATTAAGTCTGAAGACTTGGTCAGGATGCTTAGGATCTTCAAAACCTGGGGGTTGAGCAACATATACTTCTTCCTCAAGATTATCATTAAGGAATGCACTTTTCACATCCATTTCATATCAGATGATATTATGATGGTTAGCATAAGCAAGCAATATGCGAATAGCCTCAAGTCTAGCAACAGGTGCAAAAGTTTCATCGAAATCAATTCCTTCAACCTGTGTGTAGCCTTGAGCTACAAGACGAGCCTTATTCCTCACCACAAGGCCATTTTCATCTTGCTTGTTGTGGTAGATCCATTTGGTACCGATGATATTGTGCTTGCGTGGGTCTGGTCGCTTAACAAGTTCCCAGTCATTGTTGAGCTCGAACTGATGTAATTCCTCTTGCATCGCTTGAATCCACTCAGGCTCCAGAAATGCCTCATCAACTTTGGTGGGCTCTGTGATAGAGACAAAAGCAAAGTGCCCACAAAAGTTAGACAAATGAGAAGCCCTTGAGCGTGTGAGAGGACCTGGTGCGTTGATGTCATCAATGATTTTCTCGATCTGCACTTCATTTGCAACGCGAGGATGAGCAGGTTGACGATGTTGATTGGGCTCAGCATTTTCTTCAGAGCCATTTTCCTCAGGTGCACCAGCATGAGACTCTTCACTTTCTGAAATGACTTCTTCAGCAGATTCTTCGGTAGGAATGACATCATCGGTAGCCTTGAACTTGAAGGATTCCTTGGGTGACTTTTCATCTAGCACAGGAGGTAGGTGCTCTCTTTGCGAGCCATTAGTTTCATCGAACCACACATCTATAGTTTTAACAACCTTGTGGTGAACAGTGTTGAAGACTCTGTAGGTGTGCGAGTCCTTTCCATAACCAAGAATTAAACCTTCATGTGCTTTCGGTGCAAATTTAGAATTGTGATGAGGATCATCCAACATTTAGCACCGAAGACCTTGAAATAACTCACATTGGGTTTCTTGTCAGTGAGGATTTCATATGATGTCTTTTTGAAGAATTTGTGAAGATATACCCTGTTGATGATGTGGCATGCAGTATCAATTGCCTTAGGCCAGAAGTGACGAGGCATCTTGTATTCATCAAGCATAGTGCGAGCCATCTCAACAAGAGTCATGTTCTTGCGCTCCACGACGCCATTTTGTTGAGGAGTATAAGGAGCATATAACTCGTGAGTAATACCAAGTTCATCAAGATAGTCATCAAGACCAGTATTCTTGAACTCAGTCCCATTGTCACTTCGGATGTGCTTGATCATCACATCGAAGTTGGTTGAAGCCCTCGAGGAAAATCGTTTGAAGACTTCCTGCACTTCAGTTTTGTAAGTGATGATATGCACCCATGTGTAACGAGAATGGTCATCAACAATAACAAAGCCATATAAAGATGCAGCATTGGTGAATGTGGCATAGTGAGTAGGGCCGAAGAGGTCCATGTGAAGCAATTCAAATGGATGAGTGGTAGTCATGTGGTCTTTGAGGGATGCTTGGACTTGGTCATCTTTCCAGCTTCACAAGCTCCACACAGATGGTCCTTGAGGAATTTGACACCCTCGATGCCAATGACATGCTTCTTCGCGAGTGTGTGCAAGTTCCTCATGCCAGCATGACCTAGTCGTCGATGCCATAACCAGCGTTCTGAAGCTTTTGCAAGAAGACATGGGGCAGGTTGTGGTCCTGTAGAGAAATCAACAATATACAAGTCTCCTCTCCTGAAGCCTTCGAAGACTTTGGAATGGTCAGCTTCCATGATCACAACTCAACGATACTTGCCAAAGACAACAACCATATTAATTTCACAAAGCATTGAGACAGACATGAGGTTGTATCCTAGGGACTCGACAAGCATGACTTTGTCCATGTGTCGATCCTTTGAGATCACAACCCTACCTAGACCCAATACCTTGCTTTCGCCTTTGTTAGCGTAGGTGATATGCTTCAGATGAGTGGAGATAAAGCAGTGTCCATCAATAAGTTCCTGTCACCGGTCATGTGATTTGTACATCCACTGTCGAAGACCCACTCAGTAGCTTTGGGTTGATCATCCTGCAGATGAATTAGTGCATCTTACGAACTCATATACTTCATCAGTGAAGAATATGACATCAAATTCATCAGACTAAATTTCATCAAGCAATACAACAGATATAGCAGTATGAGGACGTGAGAAATGAAAATTCATTTCTTCATGATTAGCTTGCGTCCTTTCAAGCATATTCAGGTCTCCAGCAAATTCTTCAGACGTTTAAGTTCGTCTGGAGACCTGACCCTGCATAAGAGATTAGTTCTTTTTCTTCACCACCCACATCTGGAGGGGTGGCAAAGAGTTCATCATTCTGCGAGCTCCATAAGAGAAAGGTGGCATAGAAGCCAGTCCACTTCGTTTCACAGAAGAGGGGTTAGAGTAAGCATATGAATAAGCAGAGAAATTCTTCGAGGACTTATGAACATAATGATTTGAAGAATAATGCACATATTCATAGCCCTTAGGCTTTCCCTGCGAAACAGAAGTGTTAGCACGATGATGTTCATATGAGGATTTTGATCCATATGAGGAATTTGATCCACGTGAGGAATTTGGTCCATATGAGGACTTGGATCCATATGAAGAATTTGATCTGGGGTTCCTATTCTTCACAGGTGGTGTCATGATGACATTCACCTGAAGACTTTCAAGGCACCTTTTGGGAACCCAGATTTTCTTCATAGGGGGACCGTTCCTGCAGTCAGTTCCAACATATCTAGCAAATACTTCACCATTCTGATTTTTGAACAGTTTATAGTTGGAGTCAAATGACTCATCAGAAGAATATGAAGATTCACATGTAAAGCCAGATAAAGTGGATGGATCTACGGGAGGTCCTTTCGCAGCAACCCATGAGGTTTTGGGATACTGCTCAGGTTTCCAGTAGGTCCCATCAGCATTGAGTTTCCTCTCAAAGGCAATACCCTCTTTCCTAGGGTTCCTGTTGAGGATCTGCTTTTTAAGCACATCACAAAGAGCCTGATGCCCTTTGAGGCTTTTGTACATGCCTGTCACATACAATTCCTTCAACCCTGCATTGTCAGTGATACTTGTGGTATCCTCAGATGAGGAATTTGTGACCACAGAGGTAGTTGAAGAATTTGCAGCAATAGAAGCATTTGAACTTTCAGGTGAAGAATTAGCAGATTCACGTTCAATGCATTTCAAACATGGTGGAATGAATTCATCCTGAGCGGCACTGATCTGTTGAGCAAGCAATGAATCACGCTCCTTCTGAAGATCTTCATAACTCGCCCTTAGCTTCTCAAGATCCTGCTTTCTTTGAAGAAACTCATAAGAAAGCTTCTCATGATCAGCTAAGAGAGTGTTATGATGACTTTGAACGTTATCAAACTTAGACTGAAGTCTCTGAAGATTATCAGTCAGAGTTTGAGTTCGATCCATTTCTTCACCCAACATATCATCACTTTTGTCTAGCATATTTTGAACCTTTTCAAAAGCCTTTTGTTGTTTCACAACAATCTTAGCATGTTTAGAATAGCTAGGCTTAAGATTTTCATCAGATTCATCCTCACTTGATTCAGAGGAGGGATATTTGAGTACCTTGGCACCTTTTGCCATGAAGCAATAGGTGGGAGCGTAGTCATCATCGCCATCGTCAGCAGTGTTGGGGAAGTCATTTCCCTCAGAGTTGAAGATGGACCTGCTGACGAAAGCAGTAGCGAGGGCTAGGCTCGCCACACGAGAGTCTGACTCCTCAGATGCCTCCACTTCCTCATTTTCCTCAGATTCAGCTTCAGAGTCCATTTCCTTGCCAATGAATGCCCGAGCCTTTTTGGAGCTGCTCTTCTTGTGAGATGAAGACTTTGAAGATTTCTTCTTCTTTGAGTCATCAAAACTGTCATCCTTGTATTTCTTCTTCTTTGATTCCTTCTCCCACTGAGGACAATCAGTAATATAGTGACCAGGTTTCTTGCATTTGTGACAGGTCTTCTTGTAGTCACGGGATGAAGAATCTGATCTCATGTCATCACCTCTTGAGGATTTACCAAAGCGACCACGTCTTGAGAACTTCTGGAATTTCCTTACGAGCATTGCTAGCTCCTGGCTCAGTTCTTCAGGATCATCAAGGTTGCTACCAGAATCTTCACCATCAGATTCAGAGACTGCCTTGGCATTCAGTGCGCGAGATCGACCATAGCTTGGTCCGTAGAGATCTCTCTTCTCAGCAAGCTGGAACTGATGAGTATTTAGCCTCTCAAGGATATCAGCAGGATCAAGTGACTTGTAGTCTCCACGTTCTTTAATCATCAGTGCAAGAGTGTCAAATGAGGAATCAAGCGATCTCATCAATTTCTTCACTACCTCATGGTCGGTGATGTCAATGGCACCAAGTGCTTGAAGCTCATTTGAGATGTCAGTGAGGCGATCGATGGTTTGCTGAACATTTTCATTGTCGAGTCTTTTGAAGCGGTTGAAGAGATTGCGAAGAACATCAACTCGAGAGTCACGTTGTGTCGAGACTCCTTCGTTGACCTTGGATAGCCTATCCCAGATAAGCTTAGCTGCCTCCAAAGCACTCACTCTGCCATACTGCCCTTTGCTCAGATGGCCACATATGATATTCTTCGCTTGATAGTCGAGTTGCTTGAATCTCTTCACATCAGCAACGTTAATTGTAGGAGTGACGGAGGGAACACCATTTTCCACAACGTACCAGAGATCGTTGTCAATTGCCTCAAGATGCATGCACATCTTATTCTTCTAGTGGGGGTAGTCCGTCCCATCGAAGGTAGGACACCCAGCCGAGACCTTGATCATGCCTGCAGTTGGCATAACTAAAACTCCGGGCGGTTAAACCAAAATCACACAGAACAAGGGAGTACCTTGCTCTATTACCAATTGAAAGTGCGTTATATCGACTAGAGGGGGGTGAATAGGCGACTTTTACAAATTCATCACTAAGGAATTTCAAGGTGAAGAAATTCCTAAGCAATGAACTACTTAGCAGCGGAATAAGTACTCAGATGCATGCATAACAGAACAGAAGCACATTCATCATGATGAAATGAACCATACACAAAGTACAAGTAGCGTGTAAACAGGATAAGCAGGCTGAAGTCAAAGTGACTGAAGAATTAGGAATGAGGAAATTGAGAAAGTCTTCAGTCAAAGTCTTCAAACAGTAACGATCAAGTACAACAGCATATCAATGAGGAAATTGGAAGGGTTGAGAAAATAGAACCAGTGGCTTGGTGAAGACAGTGATTTGGTAGACCAACTCCAACTGCTGTGACAGTTGTACGTCTGGTTGGAGCGGCTAGGTATTTAAACCTAAGGACACACAGTCCCGGACACACAGTCCTCACCGTATTCTCCTTGATCTAAGATCACACAGACCTCGCCCAATCAGTCGTGGTAAGTCTTTAGGTGACTTCCAAACCTTCACAGACTCGGTCACTCGGCGATCCACAATTTCCTCTTGGATGCTCTAGACCATGACGCCTAACCATTTGGAGGATGCACAGTCCTCAAAGGTAACAAGCGTCGGTTCCACACAGGAACAATCTCTTCAGTGATGCTCAATCACTTTGGGTTTGTAGGTGTTTGGGTTTGGGTTTTCCTCACTTGATGATTTTCGCTCAAAGTCCTCGGAGGATGGGATGCTCTCAATGACAAGTGTCAGTTTCTCTCGGAGCAGCCAACCAACTAGTGGTTGTAGGGGGAGGCTATTTATAGCCTAGGAAGCAGCCCAACATGATAAGACATAAATGCCCTTCAATGATATGACCGTTAGGTGGGTAGATATTTTGGGACAGCTGGCGCATAGCACAACAACGGTCGGATATTTGAGCTATCAAATTCCTCAGGGCTATCATGTTCCTCACTTGTAGGCAATCCGCACTGGCGAATTCCTAACTCCCCAGTCAGAACAAATTCCTCAGAGACCAGAAGAACTTCGTCTCTATCACTGAAGAAATTGACTGAACTGTATGAGATTTTCCAATGGCTTCACTCGAAAGGATTGGGTAAGTGTAGGATTTTGAGATGAGCATCACTTGGAAACTTTTCCTTAGTTTTACCTCGACCCCCTTTAATAGTACGGTGTTTCCTATGACTCAACAAAGAGAAAATGAAACTATGAAAACAAAAGTCTTCACGCTTCATAATCCTCGCATGAATATCAAGTCTTCACTGTCACACCAATTTCTTCACTTTCAAAGTCTTCAAGAAAACCAAAGTCTTCAGCTGAAGACATACATTTTTAGGGGTTGACTTTCATCGTAAATATGAAACTCCTGATAGACTTGTAGACCTGTGTACACTCATAAATTCATTAGTCCCTTAACCTATAAGTCTTCAATACACCAAAATCACTAACGGGCACTAGATGCACTTACATCTAGGTGATAGGTTAGTCCCAAAAATAATATAAAATAGCATATTAATGCATATAAAACATCCAAAACAGATAATATAATAGCATGGAACAATAAAAAATTATAGATACATTGGAGACGTATCAAAACCAGCGCAACAAGGCGCGTCGCGTGGTGGCTAGTGCCGGTGAGGCGTATAGCGACGGCGGCGGCTACATCAGCGGCGACCGAAGCTCGGGTATGTGCGAGTGCGGCGTTGCAACGTGGAAGGGAGTAGGATGGGATGTAGGTTAGGTTCCTAGTGGTGCCAGGAGCACGTCCACGTGCTCGGAGGCGATGTTTGTCCGTTGTAATGTCGGCGACAACATGGACGCAGGTGCTGAGCTCACGGGTGCGGCGGCTAGCGCGGTTAGAGCAGGCGCGCGAGCGAGAGGACGGGAAGGGGAGGAGGAGGAGCTCACAGGGGGCGTAGCAACTGGCCAATGGCTTCAGGGACGGCCGGAATGGGGTTCGGCGTGACGGCGGATCTCCCAGACATGCTGGCGTGGCATCTCGTCGATGGTGGCCACGTAAACAGAGTTCGACGTGCAGTGGATGCCCTCGGGGGTGCTCGGAATCGAGCACTGGAGAGAAAGAGAGGGACCAGCGGGGAGGGGAACGACAAAGGGGCTCGAGGGGGCCTTCCAGGCGAAGGGGATGGGCACGGGAGAGGCTGCCGCGTGGCAAGCAGCAGGTGGACGCGGTGCGTGCGCAGGCGACACGCAGGTGCTCCTACTAGCAGGAGGTACGAGACGCTGGCGAGGAGGTGGGCTGGGCCAGCTACAGTGTTGTCCACACAGTAGGTTGTGAGTTGAGTCTTTCTCTCTGTTTTCTATTTTCCGTTTTTCTGTTTTCAATTAATTATTTTGCCACTATTTGAAAATCAAAACAAAATTCAAACCAGTGCCAAAACTTTTTGTAAATATTTATGTGACCTAGCTGGACCTTTCTAAATGCATATAAATATTTCAGAGACATTTGAAGATATATTCTAACAATAAGAATATAAATTCAAATTCAGATACAATACTGATTTAAATTCAAGGCCCAAAGTATTTTATAAAAATGTCATCATTTTTGGTTGGGCACAAAACCTCTGCCAAACTATAACCAACATTATTTAAGGTCATTCTGGAATCATTGAATGCATTTTCAGGATTTTTGCCCTTTATTTAAAATTTGGAGGCTTCAAATTTCCTCATTTCAAATTTCACTAAAATTAAATATGATGCATGATGCTCTCTGACGCAACTATTTACAAGCAACAATCTAGGGCCGTGACAGCAGAATAGGTATCTCTTTTTTTGAGCATCAGTACAGACACAATTTTTTTGAGCATCAGTACAGACACAAGCGCTCATATATACGCGCATACACTCACCCTTATGAACGCACACACGTACACCCTACCTCTATGAGCACCTCCGAGAGACTGAGCCGGCATATCATCTTGAGATTTACGAAGCCACCATAGGCGCCTCGTCGTCGACGGAAACGTCTCCTCCCACTGAAAGCGCATCGCCGGAAATCCTGAAATAAATCCAGGAATAATGCGAGCACCAGGATTTGAACCCTGGTGGGTTAGGGATACCACTGTCCACCTAACCATCTCAACCACAGGTTGATTCGCGCAGAATAGGTATCTCTAATATAGCTTTTTCAGGTCCAAAATTTCAGCTGCCGGTAATCTCCCTCTTCATATAAATCTTACAATTTAAGAGAGAAAAGACATTAGAATGGTACTATAAAATAATATATTTGTCAAAAAATTATAAATAACGTATCAATTTCCCATCAGCGACGACATCACCCCAATGACTGCCTCGTCCAAATGAGCAAACATAGCGAGGACCAGGACCGCGTTGGGGTGAAGGTGGAGAGTGTGTACTTGAAGATGCTCCAGAATAGCGCGGAGAAAGCTTGAGAAAGGCGGCACCAGACCCTCGACGAGAAAGGCGGCAAAAATCAAGGTGTCCGTGATGTCAACCTCCCTCGTGCCGGCCACCCTGAGCTTGATCGGACCCCATTTATTATCAACCCCACCCACGAAGTCTCGAACCTTGTCAAGCCGACCCCCTCGGCGTTGATGATTCCTAGGAGGTGCAGGGCCCACGGCGGGACCGCCGGGTGAGGCAGTTTCTTCCACTTCTCCTTTGTCGCCGAGATCATTTGTCACCATATCATTCTTACCATATCATTGTCAACCATCTGTAAACAGAAAGGGATCTGTTTTGACGTCACAAATAATTCATGAATACGAGACTCAAGCGCCCACCAAAAGACTCACTATCTAAGCAAACACCATATTGTCCAATGGGTAGTGACAACAAACGTGAGTAGCGCATTGAGAGAACATTTCACATTTTCACAACAAGCCTGAACAACAAGCTTGAACCAGAATTCAACAATGTTATGACGGCACTCCCAGGAGTCTGACACCCCTCCTACTTCTTTGTTTTGTCATAAACCTCAATATATCTCTTCGGAACACCGTGATGGTCAACGAGGTGCTTTGCCAGGTTTTCAATGACTCCGCCTTGAATCAAGACCTCATGTTGCCCCTTTTTACCTGAAATGATAATGTAAATTGTAATGCATATACATATATCGGTTGCACACCTTCACGAACTTTTTCCCTATCAAGAAACAGGTGGACAAGGGTTGGGTACAAAGCAATAATACCTGGAAGCTCAGCTGTGGTGGTGCTGCAAGCAAATTTCTTTTGTAGTTCAGAAGCCAAGGAGTCAGCATCCAGCAAAAAGCATTCCAATCCAGAGACTCGGGTCATCTTCTTGTTCCCTTGCCTTCTTTCTGTCATGATTTGAACAGTGCGTATGGCGCCCTTGCGAATGACCACCTCATTTCCTCTAGCTACTCTATGATGAATTTGCATACGGTTAACAAATGTTGACCCTAAATCCTTCTTGTGGATCTCACTTGGGTATGCTGAACCCTTCTTCACAGCCCCTTTGTACAGAGCATCACATAATGTAGCGCCCAGAATTACTTTGGCCTTGTCTGTTTGCTTGACCAAATTTTCCTTCTCCACATACCTTCAATCATATGAGAATAAAATTAGTTGAAATTTCAGAAACTTGCAGTCTTCCTGCTTTACAGACATAGAACTTGTAGACTACGAGAATCAATTGCTGTACCAGAAACAAACCTGAAAACCACATCAAACGCCTCTGATGCACTGTAATACTTCCCTGTGTCAGCGTCAACAGCCAAAAATATGGGGTTGACATGCGAACTTGGCTTATAAATTTCATCCACTTCCAGTTGCTTTGCACTGCTGCCATCGGCAACAATGTTATCATGCTGTTCAACTGCCTCCTGTACCCTCTTATGATGTTTGAAGGCCGTGTAGTCTGGATGTTTGCGACTGATACCTATCAACATGACTTCCTTTTTATGCTTGTCCTCTTTCACTGAGATCTGTAAATTTAATGGACATTAGATAATCTTGAGGAATTTAAAAGCATTGGTTCCAAACATGGGTAGTATGTACTGATAATTCGTAAATTAAACTTCATTTTGATACGATACCACATTACCACACATCAATGCATCATCATCATGACTCTTTCTAAATCTTACAAGTTCGCAAGAGAACTGTATAATATAGTAAGAAAGATTAATAAGCACACGACCTTCAATCACACATGCTCTATTCCAGATGTTAGGATGAGTGTAGCACTTTTGTACCAAGTTCGACAAAACCATGTGAGCAAAACCTTTCACAGGTTCCAACTGTGCAAGGAGTTCACAACCAAGGGATAGGATACATCAGCTCTACTCGACTAAACGTGCTGAAAGACATGGAAGATGAATAAATCAAACCCTAGTGTGTAAGTTAGCTTCTTAGAAATCCTTAGAACCCTGTCATGTATCTGTTTACTTAAAGGGCTTAAATAGTTATACTAGTTATCAGATACATGACAATCTAGCGAACAATAATGTATTCTCGACTATTTAATAGACTTCTAATTTACCATAAATGAAAAAAGGACAGACCCAGTGCATAGAAGCTCCCACACAAGGTGGGGTCTGGGGAGGGATTATAGGAACCTAGTCTTACCCCTGCAACGTGCAATGCAGAGAGGCTGGTTCGAACCCAGGACCTCTTAGCACAAGTGGGGAGGACTTCACCACTGCACCAGGCCTGCCCTCTAATTTACCATAAATGAAGCTTAAAAGAAAAGCTTTGCCCAACTAGCTTACAAGGCCAGAAGAAGATTTTGACTGCAACCACTTGGATAGTTTTTTATGTGATGACTTCTTAATATCAAGGGTAACACCTGGAGGTCTGCATGGGAGAATGTGATTTGACCTACACAGAACAGTAAACAGAAGATGAACAAGATAATAGTTATGCATCATAAAAAAATGCAGGTTATAGGAGAGTTGGATATCTTGGTGAAGTCACCCTGCCAAATTATCATTTACTAGATGTAGAAGATCAGTACCAAGATCTATTTTCTCAAAGCAATGCCAATATTTACTGATGTAGGTTAGAGTGAAACATGGTTTTGTTGACTATCAAAAGTCTTGGTAATGAGACTCGGTATAAAGCTGTGTGAATAACTCATCTCAATCATATGACCGGATGGAAAACAATTAGTGTCACATGAACCTACTCAGAAGGGATAGAATAACAAATTGTTCATCAATGTGAAATTACTATATACACATACCACAATATACTTCCTGGCATGGGGAGGTCTTTGTCTTTTACGTTCGTGTGTAATGCTTGCAGAAGGCATATGTCCAAGAGAGAGTCAATTTCTTCAGTAGACAAATGTTGATGTTCCTTCTCCTCGGTCTGTTCCTCGGTGGTTTTCTCCTGAGGCAAATTTAGCTCGCTCACGCCAGCTGTTACATTCTCTATGGTTTCACTGTTAATGGCATGATCTTCAGTAAGACACTCCGAGACATCAACAGCTGCTTTGTCTTGCTTTCCTTCTGAAGGATCTTCGGAAGAGTCAATATGTTGAGAAGCGGAAGCAAAATTAGGATCTTCAATAACCATGTCATCATAAAATCCTTCATTTGGAACATAACGACCATCAGCAGAAGCCCTGCAATAATATTTAACAATTATTTATAGAAGTGAAGATAAACTCAGGTGTGCATTAGTAGCATTGAACTTGCCATAACAAATCTTTATAGTAATGTGCAATCCGCAAAGCCTTGCCACGTAATCCTGCCTTTAGTGCTTCAGTATTGCTCATAGTTGTGGTCCCAACCTGTGTAGAGCGTGTAACAGAACCAGAAGTTGAACTTGTACATCTTTGGCAAGATTACTTAATAAAAACTAAGAGCCAAACTAGTGCAAGAGACCATGAGAAACTTACAGCAATTGGAGCAGGGTTACCAGGGACTTTAACTGACCATGGCTGGCCAGCTTGGAAAGAAGGTAATCCTTCTGGAGGTACGCTGATACCAGGAAACATAAGATCGGCGCCACCAAGAATGAAGTGTGAAACTTCACCACCCTTAAGTGTAAAAGCTGGCAACAGATAAGGAACCTTCCAGAGTGCATAAACTGCAACATTTTCACCAATTAAATAATGCTACAAAGTAGAGAATGAGGAATCCACTTATCTTGAGATCTAAAACGCACAACAAGCTGTGATCACATTTGAGGCCAACTCATAACTTTATCAACAAATTAAAGCACATTAAAGATGGATCCCACAGTTCGTAGCTCAGCTATCCCAAGCAGAAGCATAATATTTTCACCTATTTGATAAAAACAGAAAACTAAGCCATTCAAAACAATAAATAGACATATCAAAAGTTCCTCTTGCTGAAGTAATAGTCATACTAATTTAGGCACATGTTGTCTTTGGCTTAGATACATATGCCCTCCTGTATTCTACAAAGTTCGGGTTGGCTTTCAACGTCAGTGCATTATTTGTTTCCCTACATCCCTACTATGGTACCCATACACTCCTGGAAAAAGCAACTTGCAGAATGATAGCACGTCAACAAGAATTACTACGTACCAATTTACCATTCCAGTCACTTTTCATGCAAGCTAGAGTGTGTAGTTAGTGGCGCATAAAATTAGAATTAATTGAAAACCAATAAATCAAACAAAGAGTTCAATTGGTTAGAAGCACATGAACTATCACATTAAAGAATCAATTATTATAATAGTTAGAAAACAACAGACTGAGGACTACACTCATTGCTTGAAGCATTAGCATGTTTAAATTCTCTTCCTAAATTTTGTTTTATACATGCACAATCAAAATAAGCATTTCAAAAATTGCAATAACAAAAAAGACACAGCATAGTGGAAATGAGAAGGGTTAAGATTATTAGATGAAAATAAATGTATTACTCTGCAATCTGGAAATAAAAATAACCTGTTGGAAACAGCTCATGGCCTCTTCCATCAATGTCGAATAGCATTGGCAGTTCGCCCTCTATGCCATAAACAAGAGTCCGGCTTGGGTACTTAGCGACTGTTATCTCAACCTATCCACAACGCAATATTTTCACAAAGTTATGAAGAAGATATAAATGCAACAAATAATAACTAAGTTTGAATGAAAAGATATATACAGTTCACTCTTCCGTAAACTGGCAACACCACAAAATATAAGGTAGATAATAATACAGCTGATACTTCACTTGATAAACAATACAGGCCAGTTAGATAGGTGGGTGGGGATGAATGCTGAAAATTCACAGCTATCGCATGTAAAAGTAGACCAGTCTATCTATTGTAAGTACAATTATATATTTGATGTAATATAACTTGAACCACTTGGCGAGCTAAAACCATGTAACATATTTTCAAGACTTAATACCTTTGGAGGAAGCATGTTATAGGGTTATACTGTTATTACTCCGAAAATTCATTACCTTTGGAGGAAGAATGGCATCTAGATCATCATCAGATGCTTGCGGAAACCTTTGCTTGGCGGTTCTTCTCAGCTTCTTTTTGTCAGCACCTGACAAACGTTGTAGAGCTTTTGCATCAACATTCTTCTTGAACATGGTTTATGGGTTATCAAACAAGATTCCAGGCTGCAAAAAAAAAAGCATCAAACAGGTCATCAAATGGAATATAGACCGGTAGAGCAATACAGACATCCATCAAAAAGTCCTGCTGCATTCAAACTTCTGGGGGGGAGCAGAACATAAGGAAACATGTAGCAGAATTCCAATTTCGTTGTACCCTATAATAGTCACAAGGGCTACATTACACAAATCATAACCCTCTTAGGACAATACCAGTTTATCATTTCAACCAGCCACAATCTGGAAAACCTCCATCTTCTTGGTTAGAAGGAAAACAAGCGAAATTGGCAAGCTCTCCACGCGAATAGAATAAGACAAGTCAAAGAATTGCATCATTCCGTTGCATCCCAAAACTTCGTACTTCCGGAACTACAAGGAAGCTACGGATTCACAGCGGAGAGACCACACCAATATCACCGACCCTATCCAATAACTCGGAAGAGGCGGCAGATTGTAACAATCGAGTGAAAAGGAAAAAAGGAGGGCAAACTTTTCACCGTTCGCCCGAGCAAGGGCCAGCGAATCGAGAGACTACGAGTGATGGAGGAGACGAGCGAGGCGAGAGACAGAGAGACAAAGAGGGAGAAAGGCTTCGTTACCGGCGGCGAGGCGATCGGATTGGAGGAGCGCGGAGGCGGCGATAGGACTGGACGGATCGGGAAGCTTCCGGGGATGGAAACCTCTCACAAGTCCAAGGGCAAACCCTATCTGGCGCTCATCTGGGCCAGCCCATCTAGGTATTTTGTTCTGTGTTTAAAACCGCAAAAAACCCTATCTGGCGCTCATCTGGGCCGGCCCATCTAGGTATTTCGTTCTGTGTTTAAAACCGCAAAAAACAAAACCGACGCGCTGGAACTGATTCGAACCCGCGACCTCCGGACTTAGGGCCAGTTCTTTTGGACGGCTTAAAAAATAAGCTGCCTCTCCACAGCTTAAAAAATAAGCCGTCCCCAAAATTTATTGACGCTTATAAATTAGTTATTCCATAACTAGTTTAGAAGCCTCAATGAATAAGAGAGGCGGCTTATGAAAAAAGCTGGGGAGAACGCGGCTTATTTTTTAAGCTGCCAAAAGTTGGCCCTTAGATACGTTGGTGTAACAACCACGCCACTATGCGAGATCTGCTAAAAGCGAGCTTTCTCCTTCTTTTATTCTTTCCTTTACCTTTTTCTTTTTGTTCCTTTTATCATTTTCCTTTATTTCTTTTTCATTTTCAGTTTTTTCTTTTTTTCATCCTGGTTCGATGTTTTTTTTGCAAATACATGGACCTTTCTTTTAGTTCGATGATTTTATTTGAAATTCAATGAACTTTTTTCAAATTGATGAACTTATTTTAAAAAATTTGAACTTTTTTCCAAATCGATGAACTTTTTAAAAAAATTGGTGATCTTTGTTGAAAATCGATGAGCTTATTTATAAATTCGGGGAACCTTTTTTTAAATCAATGAACATTTTAAATTTTTAATGAACTTTTTCTCAAATTCGATGAACTTTTTCGCATTTGATGAACTTTTCTTTCGAATTTGATTAGTTTTTTTTAAAATTGACGAACTTCTTTCACATTTTGTGAACTTTTTTCAAAATCAGTGAACTTTTATTTCAATATTGTGAACTGTTTTCTACATTGATGAACCTTTTCCGAATTCCATGCACTTCTTTAAAAAATTGAACTTTTATCCGTACTAGTGAACTTTTTTTTATTACAAATCTATGATTTTCTTTTTCAAACTTACGTTTTCTTTTTTTGAAATGATTTATATGTGTCCAGAATTTATGTATTGTAATAGAAGAAGTATTAAATAGGTTTGGTTTTGGACTATAAACACCAAAGCGGTCCTGGTGTAGTGGTTGTTGCGTCGTTTCCTCTGGCTGAATATGATACGCTGGCGCGCAGGTTCGAATCCTGTCTTCCGCAATTATTTTTTTCATCGCCTCTTCTTTTAGAAGAGGTAAGCGGCGCAGAAGGCGCTGAAAAGGAGCTCCCTCTGCACTAGGGTTCAAGAAAAGCTCGAGGCCCGTGAGCCGCTCGAGATCGACTTGTTTTTTGACTCGACTCGAGATGGACTCGAAAAGAAACGAGCTGAGTTTGAACACTTTATGTAGCTTGATCGAGAAACGAGCCGATCTTGAGCCAATGTTGGATCGCTCGATTTTAGCTCGATAGCTCGACAGAATATTATTATGTTAAATGATCATGCCATATATTAAATGGGAATAAGATGATTTATTATCATATTGCCTCTTCTTTTAGAAGAGGTAAGCGGCACATAAGGCGCCGAAAAGGAGCTCCCTCTGCAGTCTGCACCCAGGCAATTCCTATTTGGCGCGTGAGGAGCATCGAACTCGGGAACCTCAAGGGTAGAACTATGCGCCAACAACCACCGCGCCAGCAAGCCTGAAGTAATAACCTCTTCTGCCAACTTTTCTTTTCTTTTTCCCTTTTCCTTTTTCTTTTTTGTTTTTTGTTTTTCATTTTTTTAGTTTATTTTTTTTGTTTTTCTTCTTCCTGGTTTGATGATTTCTTTCAAATTCGTGAAATTTTCTTAAAATGGATGAAATTTTTTCTCAAAATTGATTACAATTTTTATTCAATTCAATGAACTTTTTTCAAATTTGTTGATTCTTTTTAAAATTCATGATCTCTTTTCAATTTTGATGAACTTTTTTGAAATTGGATGAGCTTTTAAAAAAAATGGATGAACGTTTTTTTAATTTGATGAACTTTTTTCAAATTTGTTGATTTATTTATAATCCATGAACTCTTTTCAATTTTCATGAACTTTTTTAAATTGGATGAACTTTTCAAAAATGGATAAAAAAATTCAAATTTGATGAACTTTTTCCAAATTGATGAACTTTTTTTCAAATTCGATGAATTTTTTTAAAAAAATGGATGAACCTTTTTCAAATTCGATGAACTTTTTTGAAATCGATTAACTTTTTCGAATTCAATGAACTTTCTTCAAAATCAATGCACTTTTTTCAATTTTGATGAACTATTTTTTTTCAAATTGGTAAGCTTTTTTGGAAATGTGATGAACTCTTTTACATAAAATAAACAACTTATTCCAAATTGTTTTCAGATAATTCAAAAATCTAATAAATAGTGCAGATACAATGGTTCTTTAACATTTCGCGTTCCTATCAATCACTAGCGCTTAGCAGCTCTGGTGGTTAACAAAGCACTTCGCTGGTTGTCCTGGCATGGTGCGGGTTCAATTCGTGGTACCTGCACCTTTTCTGTGTGCATTTTTCGCGAGACTTTTTTTTTACTATGTTGCGCGTTCGTCATGGGCCGGCCTTGAGTCAATGAGGTGGGCACGCTGCAGGCGCTAGCTACCTGTTCGAGCACTTAAGGCGCCGAACAGGAGCTCCCATGTCCAAGTGCCTGTTTGGTTACCTGCACTTCGTCCCTTCATCTCCAGCCCAACAAAGATTTTTGCCCCCTTAGTCTCCGGCCCAATAAAGCCTGACTGAACTCATAGGCTCTAGACCATGTTTTTGGTAAGGGAACACAAAGTATCTCTACCTAATTTGGAGCTTCAATCTCTTGTCAAAAGAAAAGTGACTCATGAAATGAATAATGTTCTTCTCGCCAAGTTCAAAAAAAAAGTTCTTCCCGCCCTTTATACGGAAGAGGGGGTTCAGAAGGCCCGCTTTGACATTGGAGACTTAAAAGCCCTGGTCCAGATGGTGTGCATGCTATTTTTTGATACAAAAATTGATCTATGTTGGGGGATGATCTGACTGAAGAGGTACTTCAGGCGGTAAATACTTGTTCTATACCTGATGGCTGGAATGATAATGCAATTGTAATAACCCCAAAGGTGAATTCTCCAAAAAAAGGTAACTCAGTTTAAACCAATAAGTCTGTGCAATGTGGTGTATAAGGTTATGTCAAAAATGATTGCAGCTCGCTTGAAGATAATCCTATCAGAAATTATTAGCATGACTCAGAGTGCTTTTGTGCCCAGAAGTATGATTACTGATAATATTTTAGTGGCGATGAGCGCTTTCATACAATAAAAAAAGAATGGTAAAGAGGGCCTATGCGCTATCAAATTGGACATGCACAAAGCGTATGAACAAGTAGAGTGGCCTTTTCTGAAGGAAATTGTGTTCAAACTGGAATTCAAAGAGAATTGGGTAAATCTGATTATGCAATGTGTATCCTATGTGGAATATCGGGTTCGTTTTAATATGAAAGAAAATGAGAGTTTTAAACCTACTAGAGGATTGAGGCAAGGAGATCCTCTCTCTCCATACTTATTCTTGTTATGTCTAAAGGGACTGATTGCCCTTTTAGCAAATGCGGAAGAGAATCGAAATATTTTTTGGAATAAAGGTTAGCAGAGATGCACCCCCGGTTTCAAACCTTCTCTTTGCTGATGATTCCTTGATCCTCATGAAAGTAAGTGTTATGAATGCGGAGGCTTTGAAATCAGTCTTGGATTCATATTGTGCCTCCTCGGGGCAAATGGTAAGTGTATAAAAAGTCTAATTTTTTTTGTCCCAATACAAAGGTGGAAGACAAGGCGAAAATATGTAAAATTCTGAATGTTATAAATGAAACACTCAATGATAAATATTTAGATTTGCCTGCAAATGTGGGTATGGACAAAAGTGATTGCTTCCAATTCCTGACTAATTGAATTATCATGAAAATAAGTAGATGGAAAGAAAAATTGTTATCTGCTGGAGGAAAGGAAATATTGCTCAAATATGTTGTTCAAGCTATCCCAACTTATGCCATGTCCGTCTTCAAAATTCCAAAAAAATGTAAAGGAATCATTGACACGATGTCACAATTTTGGTGGGGTGATAAGGACAACAAGAAGAGGATGCATTGGATGTCATGGTGGAAGATGTGTGTCCCGAAAAATCAAGGAGTATGGATTTCAGGGATATACATTATTTCAATCTGGCTTTGTTAGCCAAACAAGCGTGGCGTCTAATTAATAATCCCGATTCCTTATGTGCTTCTATCTTGAGAGCTAAATATTCCCCGGAAGGGGATTTAATGAATGCAAACCTAAAAAAGGGTTCCTCTTTTACTTGGCAAAGTATTATGGTGGGAGTGAATTCTCTAAAAAAATGGTTATATCTGGCGGATTGGAAATGGACAAAATATTGATATTTGGAGAGATGCATGGATTCCGAATTGTGCGAATAGGCAGTCATTACTCGTAGAAGGGGGAATCTTTTTTCAAAGTTTCTGATCTCATTGATCTAGTCATGAGTTCTTGGGATTAAGATTTGGTGAGAAAAACTTTGTGGCCAATTGATGCTCAAAGGGTGCTCGCGATCCCCCTCCCGATGCATAATATGTCCTATTTCATTCCTTGGAGCTATACAAACAACATGGGACAAAATTGCAACATGCAAATGGTATGGGAAGAACCAATGTTAATCCTATTTGGGGTAAGATTTGGGAACTATTTTGTCGGCAAAGGTAAAAAATTTCATCTCGCGTACTTTGCATGGAACCCTCATGTGTCGTGTTACGCTTGCTAATAGGCACATTAAAGTATCGCCCACTTGCCCATCATGCCCGAATGGGGCAAAGGATACAAATCACGACTTGTTTATGTGTCAGAGGGCAAAAAAGGTGTGGGGCAAGTTAGGATTGCATTAGGTGATCAATAAAGCTTGTGTTGTTGATCATGCGGGGGAGGCGGTATTGGAATTCTTACTTCTTATGCCAAATCAAGATTTAGCGGTAGTGGGTTCTCAAGATGCACGTGAATTGATCGCTATTAGAGCTTGGTGTTTATGGTGGGATAGACGTAAACTGGTTCATGAAGGAAAGTTTCAAGATGCACACCAAACTTCCATGGGTGCCCGCACTATAACAACAAATTATGTTCATGCATATTCCCCTAAGGCTACTAGTAAAACAGGGGGATGGAGCAGACCTCCTATGGGTTTTGTTAAGCTGAATGTTGATGCTTCTTCGATCATGATTTTCTTAGGGGCACATCTAGGGCCATCCTCATAGATGATAAAGGAAGATTCATTGTTGGTGGAAATTGGAGGATTGATTGGTTTGCAGATGTATTAACAACAGAAGCTCTGGCTCTAAGTTTCGGCCTATTCCTTGCATAGAAGGCGGGTTGCAATCGTCTTGTTATTAACTCTTACAATATGGAGGTGATTGACGCAATGAAGAATGGAGGACATTCGGCGGGAGTAGCGTCAACAGTGTTTGATGATTGCTATTTCATAGCTTGTGATTTTCCTCTTATTAGGTTCGAACACTGTAATAGGGAAGCTAATAAGGTGGCTCATGAACTTGCTAGGCTAGCGAAATTTTCCATCCCTAGGGATTAGTTTGAGGAGCCTATAAGTGATATTGTACCTTTTCTTATTGACAATGTAACAACTATTTCTAATTAATAAAGTTGATGTTTATTTCAAAAAAAACACAAAGTATCTCTATCTCTACTATTGTAAACGGGGTTATGTGTTAGTTTCATTTCGTTTGCTTCCGCCTCCCTTCATCCCACACATGAAAATTGGCGAAAAACCCGGGCCCGGCCGACCGAAACTAATGCACATCTTCCCATCTTGCCATCGTTAGCCATTGCACGACCAAAACCTAGTTAGTGTCTCCCCTCTTGTAGCCGCACCCCCACCCTCTCCCCCTCCCATGCTTCCTAATCTCCCGTTGTCATCCCACCAGTGCTTCACCACAGTGGTCCTTGCCCTTGCACCATTGGGTTCGCCTCGCCATAGGTAGGACCGGCATGGAGGCATGGGAGAGGTTTTACGGGATCCTCGTCACCAATGCCACCCGCAAGGTCTTTGATGAGGACAAAGAAATTGCCGACGTGTTCGTGCTCAACAAGGAGTTCTCTAGCAGTAATACACTAAGGTACGATTTGTTGGCCCTAGCCCCTGCTCGTCTGGATCTGCATTGACTTAGGGATTTTTTTAAAACAATTGTTAAATCATCTCCACGATGCCTTCTCGCTTCCCCCCTAGTGAAACATTGGCAGTGGCCTCCCTTGCGATGCCGGTACCCCGACATGGTAACGAACATCTCTTCAACTACCGGTATCCACATCACCCTCTAGTGGTGGTTGGCCCCTGCAATGAGGCGTGGCGATTGCATGCACTTGCCCCATCAAAAAACAGCATGCCATGCTTGGCACTCCTCTGATCTGCTGCTTGGTTGCAGAACTAGGAGATAAATGGGCATATCTACAATAACTTCACCTTCTTGTTCATCCGGGTGGTTCACACGTTCGCTTTCATCTGTGAATGATGTACCAAGCATGGCATGTTGTTTTTTATTAGTCCGAACTATTTTTTATGCAGGGAGGTCAGGCCCTATCTTTTGAATGATACTCATGATTGGACAACATATGTACTTTGTCTTGCGACTCTTTTATAACGTTTGCAACTTATAATTGTTACCTTGTAAGCTGATAGGTACGATAGTGAAATGGTTGAAGCCTGATGGACATATTTTCATTAGGGAATCAATTATTCTACCAACTGGGAGATTCCAAGAGGAGATGATGTAGGGTAGGAACCCTATATGACCTAATCTTTCACAACTTGGAGGTGGGGATTCAAGAGGAAGACAAATCACATGAGAGAACACTCAAAGACAAGTCCAAATCACATATCCACTAGAATTGCGATCACACAAGATTCACAAGAGTACAAATCAACAAAGGGAAATAGCAACTGGGAAGAGTTCATCTCAAATCCATGGTGGAGATGAGATCTTGGACATACGTAATTCTTCCCAAATCTCTAGCAGAGATGGGGGCGTGCATCCATGAGTGGAGATTCCCTTCTAAGGGTCTTGCATCCACTTGGGATCTTCTCCAATGGAGGTCTTGGCCTCCAAGAGGTGGATAAAGGAGCAAAGCTCTCTCTAGTTCTTCATATATGCTTTGTTAGCCCCAATTCATCCAAGTGAAGGGGTATATATAGTCTAGGGGTGAGAGAGGGATACAAGGGCCAAGACCCGAAATTGTGCGCAGATGGTCACCGAATGTCTGATAACCCACAAGTATATGGGATCGCAACAATTTTCGAGGGTAGAGTATTCAACCCAAATTTATAGATTCGACACAAGGGGAGCCAAAGAATATTTGCAAGTATTAGCAGTTGAGTTGTCAATTCAACCACACTTGGAGATTAATTATCTGCAACAAGTGATCAGTAGCAAAGTAATATGATAGTTTTGATAATAGTAGCAGCAGCAATGGTAACGGTAACAGTGGTAGCAGTAGTTTTGTAGCAAGTACAACAGTAACGATAGCAGTAGTGACTTAGCAAGAACAATATAGGATAAATTCGTAGCCATTGGATTGGTAATTTGTTGGATGATATTCATCATGTGATAGTCATAACCTAGGGCGATACGGCACTAGCTCAAGTTCATAAATATAAGGTAGGCATGTATTCGTAAATAGTCATACGTGCTTATCGAAAGAACTTGCATGACATCTTTTGTCCTACCCTCCCGTGGCAGCGGGGTCCAATTGGAAACTAAGGGATATTAAGGCCTCCTTATAATAGAGAACTAGAACAAAGCATTAACACACGGTGAATACATGAACTCCTCAAACTACGGTCAACACCGGGAGTGGTCCCGACTATTGTCACTCCGGGGTTGCCGGATCATAACACGTAGTAGGTGACTATAACTTGCAAGATCGGATCTAGAACATGGTGTTGGGGAACGTAGTATTTCAAAAAAATTCCTACGATCACGCAAGATCTATCTAGGAGAAGCATAGCAACGAGTGCAGAGAGTGTGTCCACGTACCCTCGTAGACCGAAAGCGGAAGCGTTAAGTAACGCGGTTGATGTAGTCGAACGTCTTCGCGATCCAACCGATCAAGTACCGAACGCACGGCACCTCCGCGATCTGCACATGTACAACTCGGTGACATCCCTCAAACTCTAGATCCAGCTGAGGCTGAGGGAGAGTTCCGTCAGCATGACGGCGTGGTGACGGTGATGATGAAGTTACCGGCGCAGGGCTTCACCTAAGCACTACAACGATATGACCGAGGTGTGTTTCTGTGGAGGGGGGCACCGCACACGGCTAAGAGAAACTTTTGTGTGCCTTTGGGGTGCCCCCCTCCCATGTATATAAAGGGGGGAGGGAGGAGGAGGCTGGCCAAGGGGAGGAGGCGCGCCATGGGGGGGGGGGCAATCCTACTCCAAGTAGGATTCGCCCCCCCCTTCCTATTCCAACAAGGAGAAGGGGGAAGGAGAGGGAGGAGAGAAGGAAAGGGGGGCCGTCCCCCCTAGCCAATTTGGTTTGGGATAGGGGGGCACGCGCCACACCTTGGCCTGCCTCCTCTCTTCCACCAATAGGCCCATGAGGCCCAATAACCCCCGGGGGTTCCGGTAACCCCCCGGTACTTCGGAAAATACCCGATACACCTCAGAACTATTCCGGTGTTCGAATATAGTATTCCAATATATCAATCTTTATGTCTCGACCATTTTGAGACTCCTAGTCATGTCCGTGATCTCATCCGGGACTCCAAACTACCTTCAGTTCATCAAAACACATAAACTCATAATACCGATCGTCATCGAACGTTAAGCGTGCGGACCCTACGGGTTCGAGAACTATGTAGACATGACCGAGACTCATCTCTGGTCAATAACCAATAGCGGAACATGGATGCTCATATTGGCTCCCACATATTCTACGAAGATATTTATCGGTCAAACCGCATAACAACATACGTTGTTCCCTTTGTCATCGGTATGTTACTTGCCCGAGATTCGATCATCGGTATCACTATACCTAGTTCAATCTCGTTACCGGCAAGTCTCTTTACTCGTAATGCATCATCCCGTAACTAACTCATTAGTTACATTGCTTGCAAGGCTTATAGTGATGTGCATTACCGAGAGGGCCCAGAGATACCTCTCCGACAATCGGAGTGACAAATCCTAATCTCGATATATGCCAACTCAACAAACACCATCGGAGACACCTGTAGAGCATCTTTATAATCACCCAGTTATGTTGTGACGTTTGATAGCACACTAAGTGTTCCTCCAGTATTCGGGAGTTGCATAATCTCATAGTCAGAGGAACATGTATAAGTCATGATGATAGCAATAGCAACAAACTAAACGATCATAGTGCTAAGCTAACAGATGGGTCTTGTCCATCACATCATTCTCTAATGATGTGATCCCGTTCATCAAATGACAACACATGTCTATGGCTAGGAAGCATAACCATCTTTGATAAATAAGCTAGTCAAGTAGAGGCATACTAGGGACACTCTGTTTGTCTATGTATTCACACATGTACTAAGTTTCCGGTTAAAACAATTCTAGCATGAATAATAAACATTTATCATGATATAAGGAAATGTAAATAACAACTTTATTATTGCCTCTAGGGCACATTTCCTTCAGTCTCCCACTTGCACTAGAGTCAATAATCTAGATTCCGCAGTAATGATTCTAACACCCATGGAGTCCTGGTGCTGATCATGTTTTGCTCGTGAGAGAGGCTTAGTCAACGGGTCTGCAACATTCAGATCCGTATGTATCTTGCAAATCTCTATGTCCCCTTCCGACACTTGATGACGGATGGAATTGAAGCGTCTCTTGATGTGCTTGGTCTTCTTGTGAAAATCTGGATTCCTTTGCCAAGGCAATTGCACCAGTATTTTCACAAAAGATTTTCATTGGACCCGATGCACTAGGTATGACACCTAGATCGGATATGAACTTCTTCATTTGCTGCTTCCGAAGCAGCTATGTACTCCGCTTCACACGTAGATCCCGCCACGACGCTCTGTTTGGAACTGCACCAACTGACAGCTTCACCATTCAATATAAATACGTATCCGGTTTGAGACTTAGAGTCACCCGGATTAGTGTGAAAGCTTGCATCGATGTAACCATTTACAACGAGCTCTTTGTCACCTCCATAAACGAGAAACATATCCTTAGTCCTTTTCAGGTATTTCAGGATGTTCTTGACCGCTGCCAGTGATCCACTCCTGGATTACTTTGGTACCTCCCTACTATACTTATAGCAAGGCACACATCAGGTCTGGTACACAGCATTGCATACATGATAGAACCTATGGCTGAGGCATAGGGAATGACTTTCATTTTCTCTCTATCTTCTGCAGTGGTCGGGCATTGTGTCTCACTCAACTTCACACCTTGTAATACACGCAAGAACCCTTTCTTTGACTGATCCATTTTGAAGTTCTTCAAAATCTTATCAAGGCATGTGCTTTGTGAAAGTCCAATTAAGCGTCTTGATCTATCTCTATAGATCTTGATGCCCAATATGTAAGCAGCTTCACCGAGGTTTTTCATAGAAAAACTCTTATTTAAGTATCCTTTTATGCTATCCAGAAATTCTATATTATTTCCAATCAGCAATATCTCATCCACATATAATATTAGAAATGCTACAGAGCTCCCACTCACTTTCTTGTAAATACAGGCTTCTCCAAAAGTCTGCATAAAACCATATGCTTTGATCACACTATCAAAACGTTTATTCCAACTCCGAGAGGCTTGCTCCAGTCCATAAATGGATCGCTGGAGCTTGCACACTTTGTTAGCACCCTTTGGATCGACAAAACCTTCTGGTTGCATCATATACAACTCTTCTTTCAGAAATCCATTCAGGAATGCAGTTTTGACATCCATTTGCCAAATTTCATAATCATAAAATGCGGCAATTGCTAACATGATTCGGACAGACTTAAGCATCGCTACGGGTGAGAAAGTCTCATCGTAGTCAACTCCTTGAACTTATCGAAAACCTTTCGCAACAAGTCGAGCTTTGTAGACAGTAACATTACCGTCAGCGTCAGTCTTCTTCTTGAAGATCCATTTATTCTCTATGGCTTGCCGATCATCGGGCAAGTCGACCAAAGTCCACACTTTGTTCTCATACATGGATCCCATCTCAGATTTCATGGCCTCAAGCCATTTCGCGGAATCTGGGCTCATCATCGCTTCCTCATAGTTCGTAGGCTCGTCATGGTCAAGTAACATGACGTCCAGAACCGGATTGCCGTACCACTCTGGTGCGGATCTTACTCTAGTTGACCTATGGGTTCGTTAGTAACTTGATCAGAAGCTTCATGATCATCATCATTAGCTTCCTCACTAATTGGTGTAGGAATCACTGGAACTGATTTCTGTGATGAACTACTTTCCAATGAGGGAGTAGGTACAATTACCTCATCAAGTTCTACTTTCCTCCCACTCACTTCTTTCGAGAGAAACTCCTTCTCTAGAAAGGATCCATTTTTAGCAACGAAAATCTTGCATTTGAATATGTGATAGAAGGTGTACCAAACAGTTTCCTTTGGGTATCCTATGAAGACAGATTTCTCCGATTTGGGTTCGAGCTTATCAGGCTGAAGCTTTTTCACATAAGCATCGCATCCCCAAACTTTAAGAAACGACAACTTGGGTTTCTTGCCAAACCACAGTTCATATGGTGTCGTCTCAACAGATTTAGATGGTGCACTATTTAACGTGAATGCAGCCGTCTCTAAAGCATAACCCCAAAACGACAGTGGTAAATCAGTAAGAGTCATCATAGATCGCACCATATCTAATAAAGTGCGGTTACGATGTTCGGACACACCATTACGCTGTGGTGTTTCGGGTGGCGTGAGTTGTGAAACTATTCCGCATTGTTTCAAATGAAGACCAAACTCGTAACTCAAATATTCACCTCCACAATCAGATCGTAGAAACTTTATTTTCTTGTTATGATGATTTTCCACTTCACTCTGAAATTCTTTGAACTTTTCAAATGTTTCAGACTTATGTTTCATCAAGTAGATATACCCATATCTGCTCAAATCATATGTGAAGGTCAGAAAATAACAATACCCGCCGCGAGCCTCAACACTCATTGGACCGCATACATCGGTATGTATTATTTCCAACAAGTCTGTTGCTCGCTCCATTGTTCCGGAGAACGGAGTCTTAGTCATCTTGCCCATGAGGCATGGTTCGCAAGCATCAAGTGATTCCAAAAGCCCATCAGCATGGAGTTTCTTCATGCGCTTTACACCAATATGACCTAAACGACAGTGCCACAAATAAGTTGCACTATCATTATTAAACTTATATCTTTTGGCTTCAACACTATGAATATGTGTATCACTACTATCGAGATTCAATAAAAATAGACCACTCATCAAGGGTGCATGACCATAAAAGATATTACTCATATAAATAGAACAACCATTATTCTCTGATTTAAATGAATAACCGTCTCGCATCAAACAAGATCCAGATATAATATTCATGCTTAACGTTGGCACCAAATAACAATTATTCAGGTCTAAAACTAATCCCGAAGGTAGATGCAGAGGTAGCGTGCCGACGGCGATCACATCGACTTTGGAACCATTTCCCACGCGCATCGTCACCTCGTCCTTAGCCAATCTTCGCTTAATCCGTAGCCCCTATTTCGAGTTGCAAATATGAGCAACAGAACCAGTATCAAATACCCAGGCACTACTGCGAGCATTAGTAAGGTACACATCAATAACATGTATATCAAATATACCTTTCACTTTGCCATCCTTCTTATCCGCCAAATACTTGGGGCAGTTCCGCTTCCAGTGACCAGTCCCTTTGCAGTAGAAGCACTCAGTCTCAGGCTTAGGTCCAGACTTGGGTTTCTTCACTTGAGCAACAACTTGC
Organism: Triticum aestivum; assembly: GCF_018294505.1. Lineage (NCBI taxonomy): Eukaryota > Viridiplantae > Streptophyta > Magnoliopsida > Poales > Poaceae > Triticum > Triticum aestivum. The sequence continues at coordinate 213,839,843 of NC_057814.1, forward strand.
TTGCCGTTCTTCTTGAAGTTCCCTTCTTCCCTTTGCCCTTCTTCTTGAAACTAGTGGTCTTGATGCTCCTTCTTGATTTCTACCTCCGCAGCCTTTAGCATCGCGAAGAGCTCGGGAATTGTCTTATCCATCCCTTGCATATTATAGTTCATCACAAAGCTTTTGTAGCCTGGTGGCAGTGATTGAAGAACTCTGTCAATGACACTATCAAATGGAAGATTAACTCCCAGTGGAGTCAAGTGATTATGATACCCAGACATTTTGAGTATATGTTCACTGACAGAACTATTCTCCTCCATTTTGCAGCTGTAGAACTTATTGGAGACTTCATATCTCTCAATCCGGGCATTTGCTTGAAAGATTAACTTCAACTCCTGGAACATCTCATATGCTCCATGATGTTCAAAACGTCATCGAAGTCTCAGTTCTAAGCCGTAAAGCATGGCACACTGAACTATCGAGTAGTCATCAGCTTTGCTCTGCCAGGCGTTCACAACGTCTCGTGTTACCCCTGCAGCGGGTCTTGCACCTAGCGGTGCTTCCAGGACGTAATTCTTCTGTGCAACAATGAGGATAATCCTCAAGTTATGGACCCAGTCCGTGTAGTTGCTACCATCATCTTTCAACTTAGCTTTGTCTAGGAACACATTAAAATTCAACGGAACAGTAGCACGGGCCATTTATCTACAACAACATAGACATGCAAAATACTATCAGGTACTAAGTTCATGATAAATTAAAGTTCAATTAAACATATTACTTATGAACTCCCACTTAGATAGACATCCCTCTAATCATCTAAGTGATCACGTGATCCATATCAACTAAACCATGTCCGATCATCACGTGAGATGTAGTAGTTTTCAATGGTGAACATCACTATGTTGATCATATCTACTATATGATTCACACTCGACCTTTCGGTCTTAGTGTTCCGAGGCCATATCTGCATATGATAGGCTCGTCAAGTTTAACCCGAGTATTCTGCGTGTGCAAAACTGGCTTGCACCCGTTGTATGTGAACGTAGAGCTTATCACACCCGATCACCACGTGGTGTCTCAGCACGACGAACTGTCGCAATGGTGCATACTCAGGGAGAACACTTGTACCTTGAAATTTAGTGAGAGATCATCTTATAATGCTACCGCCGCACTAAGCAAAATAAGATGCATAAAGGATAAACATCACATGCAATCAATATAAGTGATATGATATGGTCATCATCATCTTGTGCCTTCGATCTCCATCTCCAAAGCACCATCATGATCACCATCCTCACCGGCTTGACACCTTGATCTCCATCGAAGCATCGTTGTTGTCTCGCCAACTATTGCTTCTACGACTATCGCTACCGCTTAGTGATAAAGTAAAGCAATTACATGGCGATTGCATTTCATACAATAAAGCGACAACCATATGGCTCCTGCCAGTTGCCGATAACTGTTACGAAACATGATCATCTCATACAACAATTTATATATTATCATGTTTTGGCCATATCACATCACAGCAAGCCCTCCAAAAACAAGTTAGACGTCCTCTACTTTGTTGTTGCAAGTTTTACGTGGCTGCTATGGGATTAGCAAGAACAGTTCTTACCTACGCATCAAAACCACAATGATTTTTCGTCAAGTGTGTTGTTTTAACCTTCAACAAGGACCGGGCGTAGTCACACTCGATTCAAACAAAGTTGGAGAAACAAACACCCACTAGCCACCTGTGTGCAAAGCACGGCGGTAGAACCAGTCTCATGAACGCGGTCATGTAATGTCGGTCTGGGCCGCATCATCCAACAATACCGCCGAATCAAAGTATGACACCCTTAGCCGCCACCACCCCACCGGCGATCTCCACGTCTAGCCGTGGTTTTTGCCTTCTGATCCACTCATCGTTTCCGGCGTCCTCTCCAGCAGCCCCTGGTGATCATCTCAATGGCTGTTCACGCGTCCATCTCTCTAGGGTTTGATTTCAACCCAGGGATGGGCTTGGCTCAGGAGATCTGACGCTTTTTTCGCCGTTCTGTTCATCCTTCAGAAGATTCTGGCCACTTCATCATGGTTGTCTCGTTCGCCAGGCATTCTTTCAGATTATCTGAGGAGAATGTAGCCCTGGCTTTGGAATCAGCAATTGGTGGATATTGTTCCTAGCTCAAGGTTTCTTGCCTACATGATCAGGTTTTCTCTTTTCATGTCTCTTGCAAAGAAGTTGGTTTTTTTAATTCTGCATCAACGTAGCTTCGTTTGCCCTCAGTATAAGTGTTTCTTCCATCTGTGGGGTCATGGTGGCCCGGATTGGACGAAGGAATTCTGTCTCTGGCAGATTGAATGCAATGAGGAGTGGACAGTGGTTAGTCCATCTAAGCGTCGTGCCAATCTAGGTTTATTAGCCATGAGAAAACCACCCGTCAAGTCCTCCTTTCGCTCTACTTCTAGGTCGGGCCCTGCCAAGAGTTTAAGATTTGCTACTTTCATGAAGTATGATGCTTGTAAGGGCTATCGATATCGTCCCACTGCTGATGAAGTTTTGACTATCCGTGAGGCTGGTTATGATGTTGAATCTCCTGATAACCCGACCTCCACAACGCCGGGCAATTCTCCTTTATCATCATCGCCTCCGGCGAGCCCACCCTCGCCGCCGGTGACAATTCAGTTTGGATCCTTTCCTCCATCTCCGGAATCGGTTAGTTTGCCAAGCGGCAATCCCGGACATTCTGGGATTTCAAAATCATCCGGGCCCATTCCAATGGTTACTTTCCTTTCGGACAGCCCCAACACTCCATCATGTGCTTTGGGCCCGGCCCATGTACCCTCCGTAGGCAGCCCTCGCACTCCACCACGTGTTTTGGACATGGCCCATGGATCCTCTTTGGACAGCCCAATTATGTTATCTGATGATGATTCGCGTGGCACCCCATCTCCGGTTTGTGTTCCGTCACCAAAGGAAATTGTGGATGATTTACAGAGTTTCAATGAGATGATTGAGGATTTGGCAGTTAAATATTGGGATTGTCAGCATTGTTTGGGTATGGGTCACCTGTCCGATACGTGGACGAATCGTGTACGCTGTAGATTGTGTTTTCGATCTGGTCACGTTAAGAAAGACTGCCCGGGTATTAATGTTGGTTCCACTGTTTGGGTACCTAAAGTCCCGTCGCCAGGTTTCGAGTCTCGCGCCTTGACAGCACCCCTCCCCGGCGCTTCGGGTTCGCTGCCTCCACCGCCCAGCTCCACCTCCTCCCCTCCTCCACAGAACCAATCTGCCCAAAAACCCCAATCACCTCCACCATCGCATATTGCAGCTGATACTCCATCAATGGCGGAATATGAGCTTGACCCCCGGCGATTTCTACCTGCTGGCCACGACATCAACGATGGAGGGCAGAACGACTGCCACGAACCTACTACACCCCGATGCAGGCCCCTCCAAGAGCTCATGAGCAGTTCATGGTGGCCATCGTCGAGCCGCTGCCGCCGGCGCATCTTGTGGCCATCAGATGGGAGCAAGTGCTCAACTTCTTGCAAGAGGATCTCCAGGTGATTGTTTGCTCTGCTCAGACCTGGTTCCATGGGGTTGGTTTATTTGAAGTGGCCAGTCCGGTGATGAGATCTTGATTTTGTAACACCCCGCATGTAAGTTTCCATATTTGTAACTCCAACTCTTGCCATTTTCGGCTATGTGCTATGATATTCCCTTCGTGGTCGGGTTTTGTCTTTCGTTTTGCATTTTGTCCATGTCATGCATTTCATATCATGTCATCATGTGCATTGCATTTGCATACGTGTTCGTCTCATGCATCCGAGCATTTTCCCCGTTGTCCGTTTTGCCATCCGGCGTTCCCATCTCCTCCGGCACACCCCTCTTGTTGTCTTTCGTGAGCGGGTGTCAAACGTTCTCGGAATGGACCGAGGCTTGTCAAGTGGCCTTGGTATACCACCGGTAGACCACCGGTCAAGTTTCGTTCCATTTGGAGGTCGTTTGGTACTCCAACGGTTAACCGGGCATCCGCAAAGTCCATCTGCGTGTTCCAGCAAAACCCCCCTCTCTAAATAGCCCAAAATCCACCAAACTCTCTTCCATGCTCTAAGTCGTTCGATCACGATCGCGTGGGCGAAAACCGCACCTCATTTGGACTCTCCTAGCTCCCTCTACCTATAAATATGTGAGACCTCCCGTATACTTTCGCACACGAAACCCTAACCCACTCCTCTCCGCGGCCGGACGCGTCCAGCCGCCGCCGGACGAAACCGCAGCGAACCAGCGCCCGCCACGTGGCAGCCGCGCCGCCGCCCGTACGCCGCGCCGCTGCGGCCCGGGGCCGGCCCCCGTGGCCCGAAGCCGCCCGCGCGAGCCCGCGCCTCTGCCGCGCCTCCTCCTCGCCCCGCGCCGCCGCTCGCCCTCCGCCGCGGTCGCCGTGCCCGCCGGCCGCCCGTCGCCGCCCGCTCCACGCCGGTGAGCAGGAGCCCGCGCCCTTCTCCTCCTCCCTCTCCTCTCCCTCTGGCCTCTCTCTCTCTCAGATCTCTCTCTCTCTGCAGTGCGCCGCACCCTCCTCCTTCCCTTCGCCGGCGAGCAACTCCGGCGTCCCCGAGCTCGGGCAACCACCGGCCGATCCGATCTGAGAGGGCGTGCGTTGACTTTTCCCGAGACCCCAAATTTTCTCCAAGTCATTTATATTTTCAGCATGTGCACCTGTTCATCAGGGCATAACTCTCTGCATATAGCTCCGTTTCGCGCGTGTAATATATCAAAATGTTCGTCTCGTGATGCTCTACATTTTATTCAATTGCACCATGTTCATTAGAGGCCATCTTGATGCCCAAATCTCTGGTGCAAGAGTGCTAGTTGCTGTTATCTGCTGGTTCTTAGCAGAACTTGGAGATTTATTATTTTTGTATCATTTAATCTGTGCATCTTATGGGCATGAGCCCTACATGTGTTTTGTTGTATGCCATGCCATCTTTCCAGAGGTGTATGCCATGTATTTTTGTGATCTCTGTGGTGACTAGCACAAGCATGCAAACTAGGCTCCGTAATGTTTCTGATTTCAGGGACTTAGTGATTTCTCTGTCCTTGTCTGCTGATATTTTGTTGCCATGTAAACTTGATGCTACAGAGAGATCCATGCATATTTTGCATAAACTTGCCATCTTGCTGTAGGTATGCTTTATTTGTCATGCATTGCTTTGTGGTGAGTGCATCAAGCTCACCAAGATGCCTTCATATTATTATTTCTGCCATGCTCTGTTTTCCGCTAAGTCTGAAACCTGATAACGAAACTTGCTATGTTTACAAGGTTGCCATCATATCTTCTGATCCTTTTTGGCTTATGGTCAGTAAGGGACTTTTGTCATATGCATTTAGTAGAACACTTACATGCCTTGTTTTGCTATGTTAAGTTCCTGTAGCATGTTGATTTGGTGCTCTGAACATTGCTACCTGATGCTGTTTTCTGCCATGTCCAGTAATTTCACCAAGTCTGTGAACCTGTTATCTTTTGCACTTTTTCCATGCTTGTTTGAGCTTGTTATGTTGTGATCTAGCCGTAGCTCAGTGTTCATCTTTTGTCAAGCATCTCCTGTAGATTACTGCCACATGCTTTGTTGCTACGTTGGAGTGCCGTAGCATTGTTGCTTGTTGCATTTTAAGTGCTATCATGCTGTTAATCGCAGATTCGTGTCATTCTTGTTTTGCTTGCCATTTGCAAACCGTGCATCCGTTTCCGGTGATCTTTATATCGATTTTGACCGAAATTATCTCATCTTTCCAGTGGCATGCTTGGTTTGCCAAGTTATTGCCTTGTTCATCATTTTTCCTTTTCGGAGCACGCATATGCATCGCATATCATATCTTGCATATCATACATGTTTTGCTTCATGTTGCTTGTGCATTTCTCGTGATTGATTGTGGTTCCGTTGCTTGTGTTATTGTCTTGGGTAGAGCCGGGAGATGAGTTCGTGAACGAGGAACCTGTTGAGTATGCTTACGAGGATCAATCTTTCGACAACTCTGAGAACATTGCAGGCAAGATGACCACCCCTCGAAATCACTTCTATCTTTGCTTTGCTAGTTGTTCGTTCTATTGCCATGCTGCGCTACCTACCACTTGCTATATCATGCCTCCCATATTGCCATGTCAGCCTCTAACCATCCTTCCCTAGCAACCGTTGTTTGGCTAAGTTACCGCTTTTGCTCAGCCCTTCTTATAGCGTTGCTAGTTGCAGGTGAAGATGAAGGTTGTTCCATGTTGGAACATGGATATGTTGGGATATCACAATATCTCTTATTTAATTAATGCATCTATATATTTGGTAAAGGGTGGAAGGCTCGGCCTTATGCCTGGTGTTTTGTTCCACTCTTGCCGTCCTAGTTTCTGTCATACCGAGATTATGTTCTTTGAGTTTGCGTTCCTTACGCGGTTGGGTGATTTATGGGACCCCCTTGACAGTTCGTCTTGAATAAAACTCCTCCAGCAAGGCCCAGCCTTGGTTTTACCATTTGCGACCTAAGCCTTTTTCCCCCGGGTTTTCTAGAGCCCGAGGGTCATCATTATTTAAACCCCCGGGCCAGTGTTCCTCTGAGTGCTGGTCCAAACTAGAGCCACTTGCAGCTCCACCTTGGGGAAACTCGAGGATTGGTTTTAGTTGTACGTAGTGTTCATCCGGTGTGCCCTGAGAACGAGATATGTGCAGCTCCTATCGGGATTTGTCGGCACATTCGGGCGGCTTTGCTGGTCTTGTTTTACCATTGTCGAAAAGTCTTGTAAACCGGGATTCCGAGACTGATCGGGTCTTTCCGGGAGAAGGTTTATCCTTCGTTGACCGTGAGAGCTTATGATGGGCTAAGTTGGGACACCCCTGCAGGGCATTATCTTTCGAAAGCCGTGCCCGCGGTTATGAGGCAGATGGGAATTTGTTAATGTCCGGTTGTAGAGAACTTGTCACTTGACCCAATTAAAATACATCAACCGTGTGTGTAGGCGTGATGGTCTCTTCTCGGCGGAGTCCGGGAAGTGAACACGGTCTGAGTTATGTATGACGTAAGTAGGAGTTCAGGATCACTTCTTGGTCATTGCTAGATGACGACCGTTCCGTTGCTTCTCTTCTCGCTCTCTTTTGCGTATGTTAGCCACCATATATGCTTATTGCCGCTGCAGCTCCACCTCATTACATCATCCTTTCCTATAAGCTTAAATAGTCTTGATCTCGCGGGCGTGAGATTGCCGAGTCCTCGTGACTCACAGATTCTACCAAAACAGTTGCAGGTGCCGACGATGCCAGTGCAGATGATGGGATCGACCTCAAGTGGGAGTTCGATGAGGAACGTGGTCGTTACTATGTGTCTTTTCCTGATGATCAGTAGTGGAGCCCAGTTGGGACGATCGGGGATCTAGCATTTGGGGTTATCTTATTTTCATTTGGTTCTTGACCGTAGTCGGTCTATGTGTGTATTTTGGATGATGTATGAATTATATTTATGTATTGTGTGAAGTGGCGATTGTAAGCCAACTCTTTATCCCATTCTTGTTCATTACATGGGATTGTGTGAAGATGACCCTTCTTGCGACAAAACCACTATGCGGTTATGCCTCTAAGTCGTGCCTCGACACGTGGGAGATATAGCCGCATCGTGGGCGTTACAGGTTTACTCGGCATCCTCCTTTCTCCATGGGTTTAGATGAAGATGGCCATGAGTTATTTGTGCGTTTCATACCACACAATCAGGGGGAGGGTTTTAGGGCTATTCATGGGCACAGAATGGGTTGGTTAATGTTCATTGGAGTTCCTTTGGATTACAGGAATACCAAAAACCTGTCCGATGTTGTCAGTACTTTTGGTCAGTTTCATTACTGGAATGAACCGGACGGCGTCTAGTTCGGTCTTTGATCTATGCTTCTTTCCCGGATAATATTATGGTGCCTCGATCAGTGGTTTTTCGTGAGTATGCAAATTGGGGAGGTACTATTGTCTCGTGGTCTGCCGCAGTCTATATCCTCACTGACAATTTTGCGGAAGCTATGTTGGGTGCTGATGAAGACCCGATGCCCCTGGATGGAAATCCTCATCCTATGCCAGGGCATGTTCCTGTACAACCCTTTTGGGGAATGCCACCTTTTCCTACTTTGGGCTGGGATGCCAATCCTGCTAATGCCCAGCATCAGCCAGAGCAACCTCATGGTTGGGGCGTCGACCAACCAGAGCAACAGTAAGAGCCTGAGCAGAATGCTGATGGATGGGGCCCTTGGGATGAGGCTGTGGCTGCTCAGAACGCTCAACTGCATGAGCCTGAAGTTCAAGGTGCCCAGGATCAGAACTCCATGGTGTTGAATCCATCCATGGGGTCCAACAGTTCCTCTGATAGCCAGCCAGCAGACGTTGAAGTTATCCAGCAGGTTGTGGTTCAGGAAAACTTGGAGCGAGCAATTGTCCCCTAGATTCCTCCAGCTGTCCATCCACCAGTGGTTAATCTTGATCCAATTCACCTGGGTATTGTCAGGGTGGTGTTTGGTCCGGTTCTGCCATCTGCCATGGTGTGGGAGCGATCTTTTAAGAACCTCTTGCCTGAATTTGAAATTCAGAACATACATAGGCCTGTCTGTCTCTCAGTGCTTCCACCTGCTGTTTTGCCCACGAGGATTTGGTCACAAGAGCTGGAGCAATCCTTGCAGTCTCTGATTGGCAAGGATTCTGCTGGGACGCTTGAAGGAGCTGCAACCCAGATGGATCTACCTGGGTTTTTTCTGTGGAGTCAGTTCAGCAGGATGATTTTGAGTTCACCTCCAAGATTCCATCCATGTTAGGAAAGCATAAACGTGGCCGTCGTCAGGGCACCAAGCTGGTTCGTTCTCCAGAGGATTTTTCTTGGTCCTCGTGACTCACAGATTCTACCAAAACAGTTGCAGGTGCCGACGATGCCAGTGCAGATGATGGGATCGACCTCAAGTGGGAGTTCGATGAGGAACGTGGTCGTTACTATGTGTCTTTTCCTGATGATCAGTAGTGGAGCCCAGTTGGGACGATCGGGGATCTAGCATTTGGGGTTATCTTATTTTCATTTGGTTCTTGACCGTAGTCGGTCTATGTGTGTATTTTGGATGATGTATGAATTATATTTATGTATTGTGTGAAGTGGCGATTGTAAGCCAACTCTTTATCCCATTCTTGTTCATTACATGGGATTGTGTGAAGATGACCCTTCTTGCGACAAAACCACTATGCGGTTATGCCTCTAAGTCGTGCCTCGACACGTGGGAGATATATATAGCCGCATTGTGGGCGTTACAAGTTGGTAATCAGAGCCATCCCCGACTTAGGAGCCCCCTGCTTGATCGAATCGCTGGCGTTGTTGAGTCTAGAACAAAAATCTTTTGAGTCTTAGGATTATATATATCGGAGAGTAGGATTCTTTTTACTCCTCAGTCCCTTCGTCGCTCTGGTGAGGTCTCCTGACGTAGAAGTTTTGACTCTTCTCTCCTCAAATTTCACTAAAAAATTTTTTAGGATCACGCAGGTATCTTGGAATCGTTCTGATGGTTTTGTGACGAGAACATTGTTCTTGGTGCCTCCTGACATTTAGGGGTTGTGGCAGTGTCCCGGGGAGTTGAGCTCCGAGGTGTTGTCGTCACAATTTTATCGTTGCAGGTCTGGAATACCTGAGTTTCGCCGACATCGAAATCTCTTTTATGCAGTTGTTGGTGAGATCACCTCGATGCCACCCAGTACTGGGGCGGGAGTTCGGGAGTATTGCCATAATTCGTATAACGGATGTTTTTTCGAAGGTTGAGGTACACGATTTCTGAAGGTTTCTTGGTTATGTGTTGACGGATGGATACAGCTGGATCTAGGTAGTTTGGGTGATATATTTTGTGTCCCCTGTATCCCCAACACCAGATTGCATAACCAGAAAATTTCGGGAGTTTATAAGTGGGAATTCAAGTAGCCTTAGGATACCTTTCCGACAGACGCATGATATGAGATTGGGGTTCGACGTCTAGTGGTCCGCCTGCACACGGTTGGTTTTACAGTGGTCTCGTAGTGTTTTAAAGAGTCCTTGGCTATGCCGACTCGGGGACGCTTCGTATGTCATGTGCACAGCCTTGTATATGATGGTGCTGTACGATTGAGCCCGTGTGGGCCCCACCACGAAAACTTCGGACGAAATCTCTATCATATGTTTGTTCCGGCTTATTCTGCAAGCCAATACTTTGTTTTGTTTTGAATTGTGGTATTCGAGTTGCTTCGAAGTCAAATGTTGATTCCATATCTTTTTCTAAGTGGCTTCTCAACTTAATGGAAGTGTGATGATTTACTATGGAATTCATTCGTTCATCTTCGTTCGAATGTTTATTGTGAAGACTATATGTTGCAATTTCTATGCCTTGATTCTACTTATCTATTTGTCTATCAAGATGCTAACGGATGTCACCCTCTTCAGGATGGCTCCGCCAATGCGTCAGAATCCGGAACGCAATGAAGGGAGTCAAGCGAACCCTCCGCCACCACCTCCGCCTCCGGAGGCATGGCAAGCTATCATGGCAGCCACCAACGCCAATGCTCAAATGATTCTGCAACTCTTGCAAGAACGCACCCAAGGGCAAGGCAATCAAGGCAATCAAGGTCAAGGCAACAATCAGCCTCACTTTGTTACTCTCAACCAGTTTCTCGCAAATCAGCCCAAGTCTTTCAGCTACTGTGCTGAGGCCACGGATGCCGATGATTGGCTCGTGGACATCAACAAGCATTTTGAATGTAGCAATGTCAGGCCTGAGGACTATGTCAAGTTCGCTTCTTTTCAGCTCAAGGACCAAGCTGCTGATTGGTATCAACAATACAAAGATTCCAGAGGAGGTCGTGTGATCACTTGGACTGACTTCTGTCGGGACTTCAAAGCGCACCACATTCCACAAAGTGTTGTTGAGAGCAAGCGTGAGGAGTTCCGCAATCTCAAGCAAGGCAACATGTCTGTGTATCAATACAACATCCAGTTTCAGAAACTTGCTCGCTTCGCTAAACAAGACGTTCCTGATGAAAAGAGCATGATCTATCACTTCAGAGGTGGCCTTAGAGAGGATCTGCAGTTAGCTCTCGTTCTTGTTGAGCCTACTTAGTTTGATCAATTCTACAATATGGCACTGAAGCAAGAGGCTGCTCAGCTCAAGTGTGAGGCTTCTAAGAAGAGAGTCAGAGACGCAGTTCAGTCTTCTTCTTCCTCACTTGTGGCAGCTAAGCAACAGAAGTTCTGGTTGCCTCCTCCTCCTCCGTTTCGTCAGCCTTACCAGCAGAAGAACAAAGGTGGCCATGGTTCTTCCAACTCTGGCTATCAGAACAAGTCTCAGAATCAAGCGCCAAAGTCAAATGCTCCTTATCATCGTCCACTCTCAGAGGTGACTTGCAACAAGTGTCAGCAGAAAGGTCACTACGCTAACAAGTGCTCAACCAAAGGCGTCTGCCTCCTCCTCCCCCTGTCAGATCTTCCAGCAATGCAGTGGTCAAGCATAATCCAAAGTCTGCAAAGGTGAACATGATGAATACAGCTCAAGCGGAGGAATCTACTGATGTGATAATGGGTAATCTTCTTGTTAATGATATTCCTGCAAAAGTTCTTTTTGATACTGGTGCATCGCTTTCTTTCATTTCAAGACCTTTTGTTGCCAAGCATGAGTTTGTGACGGAAAAGATTCCTATCCCGTTGAAGGTTGTGTCTCCGGGCAAGCAAATGACATCTAATAATTGTGTCCCGGATGTTTCTATCAAGATGGGGAACTATAAATTTCTGTCTAAACCAGTTGTTCTTGGTGACTCGGATATTGATCTAATTCTCGGGATGGACTGGCTTTCTAAGCACAAGGCTCAACTTGATTGTGCTGCCAGGGAAATTCAATTGACACACTCTTCTGAGGATGTGATTATTTATGCCGCTCGCGATGAAACCATTCGGTTATTTTCTCTCGATGAGAAGGGCGAATTGAATGCCATCTCTCAAATTCCAGTCGTTTGTGAGTACCAAGATGTCTTTCCAGAAGAGCTTCCGGGTATGCCTCCTCACCGGCCAGTTGAGTTCGTTATCGATCTTGAGCCGGGCACTGAACCTGTTTGCAAGCGTCCATACAAGCTTGGACCCAACGAGCTGAAGGAATTGAAGAAACAGCTCGATGAACTAGAGCGTCTGGGTTTGATCAAACCGAGTTCATCTCCATGGGGTTGTGGTGTTCTTTTTGTAAAGAAGAAGGATGGCACAGACCGACTTTGTGTCGACTACCGTCCATTGAACAAGAGGACAATCAAGAACAAGTATCCACTTCCCAACATCAATGAGCTATTCGAGCAACTCAAAGGTGCTAAAGTTTTCTCCAAGCTTGACCTTCGTATGGGTTATCATCAGATTCGCATTCGTGAAGAAGATATTCCCAAGACAGCATTCAGAACAAGCTTTGGTTCTTATGAATATACTGTCGTGTCTTTCGGCCTTGTCAATGCTCCTCCAACATTCTCTCGGATGATGAATTTCATCTTCAACCCCTATACCAATGAATTCGTTCTGGTGTATCTCGATGATATCTTGGTCTTCTCCAAAAATAAGGACCATGCCAAACATTTGCGATTGGTGCTCGACAAGCTCAGAGAGTATCAATTCTATGCGAAGTTATCTAAATGTGAGTTTTGGCTTGATGAAGCTCTTTACCTTGGTCACATCATCTCTGCCAAGGGCATCGCTGTTAACCCCGAGAAGGTGTCCACAATTGTGAATTGGGAACCTCCTCAGAATGTCAAGCAGCTCCGCAGTTTTCTTGGTCTTGCAAGCTATTGCCGAAGATTCGTTGAGAATTTCTCTAAGATGGCAAAGCCTCTTTCCAACCTCCTCCAGAAGCATGTGAAGTATGTCTGGTCTCCTGAGTGTGACGTTGCTTTGAACACTCTCAAAGAGAAACTAGTCACAGCTCCTGTCTTGACTCCTCCTGATGAATCCAAGCCATTTGAAGTTTTTTGTGATGCTTCTCTCCAAGGTCTCGGTGCTGTGTTAATGCAAGAGAAGAAAGTTGTGGCCTATACCTCTCGTCAGTTGAAGCCCAACGAGAAGAACTACCCAACTCACGATCTTGAGTTGGCGGCAGTTGTCCATGCATTAATAACGTGGAGACATCTCTTGTTGGGAAGATAAGTGGACATTTTCACCGATCACAAGAGTCTCAAGTATATCTTCACTCAGCCCAACCTCAACCTCAGGCAGACTCGATGGGTCAAAATAATGCAAGAGTACAATCCGAGTATCGAATATACTCCAGGAAAAGCAAATGTCATTGCAGATGCTTTAAGCAGGAAGGCTTATGGCAACAGCTTAATTCTCAAGCCATTCCAACCGGATCTTTGTGAAGCTTTCCGCAAGCTGAATCTCCAAGTTGTTCCTCAAGGCTTTCTTGCCAACCTCATAGTCTCTCCTACTTTGGAAGATCAAATTCGTGAGGCTTCTTGATGCCATGGTGAAGAAGGTGAAACGTGGTATCGACAAGGGTCTTTCCAAATACAAGTGCTATCGCATTGATGACAGAGACACTTTATTCTTCGAGGACCGGATTGTGGTTCCTAAAGGTGATCTAAGGAAAGTCATAATGAACGAGGCGCACAATTCTCTTCTGTCCATTCATCCTGGAAGTACGAAGATGTATCATGACCTCAAGCAGTCGTATTGGTGGACTCGAATGAAGCGAGAAATCGCACAATTCGTGAATGAATGTGTTGTCTGTCGAAGAGTGAAAGCAGAACACCAACGACCAGCTGGTCTCCTCCAACCTCTTGCTATCCCAGAATGGAAGTTTGATCATATCGAAATGGACTTCGTGACTGGTTTTCCCAAGTCCAAGCGCGGAAATGATGCTATCTTCGTTGTCATCGACAAGCTTTCTAAAGTGGCGCATTTCCTTCCAATCAAAGAATCCATCACAGCAGCTCAGTTGGCAGAGCTTTACACCTCCAGAATTGTCTCCTTGCACGGCATTCCACAATTGATTTCTTCAGATCGTGGAAGCATCTTCACCTCTAAGTTCTGGGACTCCTTCCAGAAGGCCATGGGCACAAACATTCGCTTCAGCACAGCTTTCCATCCTCAAACTAGTGGCCAAGTCGAGCGAGTCAATCAAATTCTTGAAGATATGCTCAGGGCTTGTGTCATTTCCTTTGGCATGAAATGGGAAGATTGTCTTCCATATGCTGAATTCTCCTACAACAACAGCTTCCAAGCGAGTTCGGGCAGGGCCCCATTCGAGATTCTCTATGGCAGAAAGTGCCGTACTCTTAATTGGTCAGAGACTGGTGAACGCCAACTTCTTGGCAATGACTTAATCACAGAGGCTGAAGAAATGTGTAAAGTCATCCGTGGTAATCTCAAAGCCGCGCAATCGCGCCAGAAGAGTTACTATGATAGTAAGCATCGTGATTTGGCTTTCGAGATCGGAGACCATGTCTACCTCCGCGTCTCTCCAATGAAAGGCACTCGTCGCTTCGGTATCAAAGGGAAGCTTGCCCCTAGATACGTGGGTCCTTTCAAGATCATTGGCAAAAGAGGCGACCTAGCCTATCAACTTGAGCTTCCTTCAAACTTCGCGAACGTGCACGATGTGTTCCACGTGTCGCAGCTCCGCAAGTGCTTCAAGACTCCTGAGCGCACTATCAACTTCGAAGAGATTGACCTCCAAGAAGATTTGTCTTATCATGAGCACCCCGTTGCTATTCTTGAAGAAACTGAGCGCAAGACTCGCAACAAGTCAATCAAATTCCTGAAAGTGAAGTGGTTGCACCATTCCGACCGGGAAGCCACCTGGGAACACGAGGACCATCTCCGTTCCGAATATCCGGAGTTCTTTCAGTCCTAGATCTCGGGACGAGATCCTCTCGTAGTGGTGGAGTGTTGTAACACCCCGCATGTAACTTTCCATATTTGTAACTCCAACTCTTGCCATTTTCGGCTATGTGCTATGATATTCCCTTCGTGGTCGGGTTTTGTCTTTCATTTTGCATTTTGTCCATGTCATGCATTTCATATCATGTCATCATGTGCATTGCATTTGCATACGTGTTCGTCTCATGCATCCGAGCATTTTCCCCGTTGTCCGTTTTGCCATCCGGCACTCCCATCTCCTCCGGCGCACCCCTCTTGTTGTCTTTCGTGAGCGGGTGTCAAACGTTCTCGGAATGGACCGAGGCTTGTCAAGTGGCCTTGGTATACCACCGGTAGACCACCGGTCAAGTTTCGTTCCATTTGGAGGTCGTTTGGTACTCCAACGGTTAACCGGGCATCCGCAAAGTCCATCTGTGTGTTCCAGAAAAAACCCCTCTCTAAATAGCCCAAAACCTACTAAACTCTCTTCCATGCTCTAGGTCGTTCGATCACGATCGCGTGGGCGAAAACCGCACCTCATTTGGACTCTCCTAGCTCCCTCTACCTATAAATATGTGAGACCTCCCGTATACTTTCGCAGACGAAACCCTAACCCACTCCTCTCCGCGGCCGGACGCGTCCAGCCGCCGCCGGACGAAACCGCAGCGAACCAGCGCCCGCCACGTGGCAGCCGTGCCGCCGCCCGTACCCGCGCCGCCGCGGCCCGCCGAGGCCCGGGGCCGGCCCCCGCGGCTCGACGCCGCCCGCGCGAGCCCGCGCCTCCGCCGCGCCTCCTCCTCGCCCCGCGCCGCCGCTCGCCCTCCGTCGCGGTCGCCGCCGCCGGCCGCCGTGCCCGCCAGCCGCCCGTCGCCGCCCGCTCCACGCCGGTGAGCAGGAGCCCGCGCCCTTCTCCTCCTCCCTCTCCTCTCCCTCTGGCCTCTCTCTCTCTCAGATCTCTCTCTCTCTGCAGTGCACCGCGCCCTCCTCCTTCCCTTCGCCGGCGAGCAACTCCGGCGTCCCCGAGCTCGGGCAACCACCAGCTGATCCGATCTGAAAGAGCGTGCGTTGACTTTTCCCGAGACCCCAATTTTTCTCCAAGTCATTTATATTTTCAGCATGTGCACCTGTTCATCAGTGCATAACTCTCTGCATATAGCTCCGTTTCGCGCGTGTAATATATCGAAATGTTCATCTCGTGATGCTCTACATTTTGTTCAATTGCACCATATTTATTAGAGGCTACATTGATGCCCAAATCTCTGGTGCAAGAGTGCTAGTTGCTGTTATCTACTGGTTCTTAGCAGAACTTGGAGATTTGTTATTTTTGTATCATTTAATCTGTGCATCTTATGGGCATGAACTCTACATGTGTTTTGTTTTATGCCATGCCATCTTTCCAACGATGTATGCCATGTGTTTTTGTGATCTCTGTGGTGACTAGCACAAGCATGCAAACTAGGCTCCGTAATGTTTCTGATTTCAGGGACGGTGATTTCTCTGTCCTTGTCTGCTGATATTTTGTTGCCATGTAAACTTGATGCTACAGAGAGATCCATGCATATTTTGGTGATGCTTAGTAAGGTTGTTTTGTAGATATTGTTGTAATTGATCCATTCCTGCCCTTGTTTGCAATTATGGAGTGCCATAGCATGACTCAATCTTGCTCTACTTTTGCTATAAAATATTTCTGGCAGATTCTTAACATGATATTCAATTTTGCCAAGGTTGTTGTAGTTGATCCATACATACTATGCTTTTGTTCTTGCCATGAATAGCTTCATAAACTTGCCATCTTGCTGTAGGTATGCTTTATTTGTCATGCATTGCTTTGTGGTGAGTGCATCAAGCTCACCAAGATGCCCTCATATTATTATTTCTGCCATGCTATGTTTTCCGCAAAGTCTGAAACCTGATAACGAAACTTGCTATGTTTACAAGGTTGCCATCATATCTTCTGATCCTTTTTGGCTTATGGTCAGTAAGGGACTTTTGTCATATGCATTTAGTAGAACACTTCCATGCCTTGTTTTGATATTTTAAATTCCTGTAGCATGTTGATTTGGTGCTCTGAACATTGCTACCTGATGCTGTTTTCTGCCATGTCCAGTAATTTCACCAAGTCTGTGAACCTGTTATCTTTTGCACTTTTGCCATGCTTGTTTGAGCTTGTTATGTTATGATCTTGCCGTAGCTCAGTGTTCATCTTTTGTCTAGCATCTCCTATAGATTACTGCCACATGCTTTGTTGCTACGTTGGAGTGCCGTAGCGTTGTTGCTTGTTGCATTTTAAGTGCTATCATGCTGTTAATCGCAGATTCGTGTCATTCTTGTTTTGCTTGCCATTTGCAAACCGTGCATCCGTTACCGGTGATCTTTATATCGATTTCGACCGAAATCATCTCATATTTCCAGTGGCATGCTTGGTTTGCCAAGTTACTGCCTTGTTCATCATTTTTCCTTTCCGGAGCACGCATATGCATCGCATATCATATCTTGCATATCATACATGTTTTGCTTCATGTTGCTTGTGCATTTCTCGTGATTGATTGTGGTTCCGTTGCTTGTGTTCTTGTCTTGGGTAGAGCCGGGAGACGAGTTCGTGAACGAGGAACCTGTTGAGTATGCTTACGAGGATCAATCTTTCGACAACTCTGAGAACATTGCAGGCAAGATGACCACCCCTCGAAATCACTTCTATCTTCGCTTTGCTAGTTGTTCGTTCTCTTGCCATACTGCTCTACCTACCACTTGCTATATCATGCCTCCCATATTGCCATGTCAGCCTCTAACCATCCTTCCCTAGCAACCGTTGTTTGGCTAAGTTACCGCTTTTGCTCAGCCCTTCTTATAGCGTTCCTAGTTGCAGGTGAAGATGAAGGTTGTTCCATGTTGGAACATGGATATGTTGGGATATCACAATATCTCTTATTTAATTAATGCATCTATATATTTGGTAAAGGGTGGAAGGCTCGGCCTTATGCCTGGTGTTTTGTTCCACTCTTGCCGTCCTAGTTTCTGTCATACCGGGATTATGTTCCTTGAGTTTGCGTTCCTTACGCGGTTGGGTGATTTATGGGACCCCCTTGACAGTTCGCCTTGAATAAAACTCCTCCAGCAAGGCCCAACCTTGGTTTTACCATTTGCGACCTAAGCCTTTTTCCCCCGGGTTTTCAAGAGCCCGAGGGTCATCTTTATTTAAACCCCCGGGCCAGTGTTCCTCTGAGTGCTGGTCCAAACTAGAGTCACTTGCAGCGCCACCTTGGGGAAACTCGAGGATTGGTTTTAGTTGTACGTAGTGTTCATCCGGTGTGCCCTGAGAACGAGATATGTGCAGCTCCTATCGGGATTTGTCGGCACATTCGGGCGGCTTTGCTGGTCTTGTTTTACCATTGTCGAAAAGTCTTGTAAACCGGGATTCCGAGACTGATCGGGTCTTTCCGGGAGAAGGTTTATCCTTCGTTGACCATGAGAGCTTATGATGGGCTAAGTTGGGACACCCCTGCAGGGCATTATCTTTCGAAAGCCGTGCCCGCGGTTATGAGGCAGATGGGAATTTGTTAATGTCCGGTTGTAGAGAACTTGTCACTTGACCCAATTAAAATACATCAACCATGTGTGTAGCCGTGATGGTCTCTTCTCGACGGAGTCCGGGAAGTGAACACGGTCTGAGTTATGTATGACGTAAGTAGGAGTTCAGGATCACTTCTTGGTCATTGCTAGATGACGACCGTTCCGTTGCTTCTCTTCTCGCTCTCTTTTGCGTATGTTAGCCACCATATATGCTTATTGCCGCTGCAGCTCCACCTCATTACATCATCCTTTCCTATAAGCTTAAATAGTCTTGATCTCGCGGGCGTGAGATTGCCGAGTCCTCGTGACTCACAGATTCTACCAAAACAGTTGCAGGTGCCGACGATGCCAGTGCAGATGATGGGATCGACCTCAAGTGGGAGTTCGATGAGGAACGTGGTCGTTACTATGTGTCTTTTCCTGATGATCAGTAGTGGAGCCCAGTTGGGACGATCGGGGATCTAGCATTTGGGGTTATCTTATTTTCATTTGGTTCTTGACCGTCGTGGGTCTATGTGTGTATTTTGGATGATGTATGAATTATATTTATGTATTGTGTGAAGTGGCGATTGTAAGCCAACTCTTTATCCCATTCTTGTTCATTACATGGGATTGTGTGAAGATGACCCTTCTTGCGACAAAACCACTATGCGGTTATGCCTCTAAGTCGTGCCTCGACACGTGGGAGATATAGCCGCATCGTGGGCGTTACAGGTTTACTCGGCATCCTCCTTTCTCCATGGGTTTAGATGAAGATGGCCATGAGTTATTTGTGCGTTTCATACCACACAATCAGGGGGAGGGTTTTAGGGCTATTCATGGGCACAGAATGGGTTGGTTAATGTTCATTGGAGTTCCTTTGGATTACAGGAATACCTAAAACCTGTCCGATGTTGTCAGTACTTTTGGTCAGTTTCATTACTGGAATGAACCGGATCGGCGTCTAGTTCGGTCTTTGATCTATGCTTCTTTCCCGGATAATATTATGGTGCCTCGATCAGTGGTTTTTCGTGAGTATGCAAATTGGGGAGGTACTATTGTCTCGTGGTCTGCCGCAGTCTATATCCTCACTGACAATTTTGCGGAAGCTATGTTGGGTGCTGATGAAGACCCGATGCCCCTGGATGGAAATCCTCATCCTATGCCAGGGCATGTTCCTCCACAACCCTTTTGGGGAATGCCACCTTTTCCTACTTTGGGCTGGGATGCCAATCCTGCTAATGCCCAGCATCAGCCAGAGCAACCTCATGGTTGGGGCGTCGACCAACCAGAGCAACAGTAAGAGCCTGAGCAGAATGCTGATGGATGGGGCCCTTGGGATGAGGCTGTGGCTGCTCAGAATGCTCAACTGCATGAGCCTAAAGTTCAAGGTGCCCAGGATCAGAACTCCATGGTGTTGAATCCATCCATGGGGTCCAACAGTTCCTCTGATAGCCAGCCAGCAGACGTTGAAGTTATCCAGCAGGTTGTGGTTCAGGAAAACTTGGAGCGAGCAATTGTCCCCTAGATTCCTCCAGCTGACCATCCACCAGTGGTTAATCTTGATCCAATTCACCTGGGTATTGTCAGGGTGGTGTTTGGTCCGGTTCTGCCATCTGCCATGGTGTGGGAGCGATCTTTTAAGAACCTCTTGCCTGAATTTGAAATTCAGAACATACATAGGCCTGTCTGTCTCTCAGTGCTTCCACCTGCTGTTTTGCCCATGAGGATTTGGTCACAAGAGCTGGAGCAATCCTTGCAGTCTCTGATTGGCAAGGATTCTGCTGGGACGCTTGAAGGAGCTGCAACCCAGATGGATCTACCTGGGGTTTTTTCTGTGGAGTCAGTTCAGCAGGATGATTTTGAGTTCACCTCCAAGACTCCATCCATGTTAGGAAAGCATAAACGTGGCCGTCGTCAGGGCACCAAGCTGGTTCGTTCTCTAGAGGATTTTTCCACCAGGAGAATGACACGCAGTTGCGCCAAGAAATCTGGCTTCAAACGTACCACTGCAATTCTAAACAAACCCTCTTCTCTACGGCGTCCACGAGCTAAGAAGCCTAGGTATGGTTCAGTCTCTCAGGAGGAGAGCTCGTCTGCTGCGGAGGAGCACGGCATGGCAGTTCCACCACCAACCCCAATTCGTCTCATGCAGCATATTGGAGAGTCTCTTGGGATTTCACCAGAGAAGCTCACCAAGGACAAGCTTAAGGCAAGTCCCGAGAAGAAAGACCAGCACAAGGATCGTGATGATAAGTGAAGCTTCAAGATGTCACTTGGGCGGGAATGCACTGTCATTCCTTTTTTGCTGTGGGATTTGTGTCTGTCAGCTCTTTATTTTGTATCTGCAGTCTGAACTGTCCTCTGTTCCTCGCTGCCTTAAGATGTGGTCTGTTTATGTTCTTTGCGTTGTCAGCACTGGGTCTATGTCTGAACTCCTTTTACCTATTTGCCTGTATGAACCTATTGTCAGTTATCTCCTCTGTTATGCAGTAGAGATGTTTGGTTACTTCCTTGAGTTTCTTTATGGATAATTCACGTTTTCGTAATTGGAAAGTACTGTGCTGGAATGTGCGTGGTTTGAACTCTGAGAAACGTCAGAGGGACATTCGTGCTAAGATTGAGGAAAGTAATTTCTCAATAGTATGTTTACAAGAAACAAAGTGTGAATCTTTTGATCTCAAGTCTATCCGGCAATTTTGCCCGCGGAGATTTGATAATTTTGCGTTTGCTCCCTCGCATGGGGCCTCTGGAGGCATTCTAGTTGTTTGGAATTCAGCTTTTTTCATTGGTTGTCTCATAGAAATCCAGCATTTTGCAGTCGTGGTGTCCTTTACTTCAGTCCATAATTCTGAAGTTTGGACTCTGGTTTCTGTGTATGGCCCATGCGACGGACTTTGCGAGCTGATTTTGTCCAATGGTTATATCACCATCAAATACCTATTGATGATAACTGGCTGTTGCTAGGTGATTTTAATTTCATCAGATCCTTGGACAACAGGAATCTACCAGGTGGTAACGTCAATGATATCTTTCTGTTTAATGAGATTATTGGGCATCTTGGTTTATTGGAATTGCCGTTGAAGGGCAGGGCCTATACCTGGTCGAATATGCAGCAACAACCTCTCCTTGAACAGTTGGACTGGTTCTTTACAACTAGTTCTTGGATCTCTCTGTACCCTAACACGGTTGTGCACCCCCTTGCTCGCACTGGCTCTGATCATATCCCGTGTTTGGTCTCGATTGACACCACCATCCCAAGAGCAAAAGTTTTTCGGTTTGAAAACTACTGGGTCGATTTACCTGGCTTTATGGACTATGTCACGGCTTCATGGAATGCTCCCTTAGCTTGCTCGGGTTCGGCAGCTGCTGTTCTTTCTAAGAAGTTCAAGCGACTTAGGAGTGATCTTAAGCGATGGCATATTAATCTTGCCTCCATCAAGAAAGTTATTCTTAACTGCTCTAAAGTGATCCTTTGTTTGGATACTCTAGAAGAATGCAGGCCCCTCACCATCCCGGAGTTCAATTTCAGGAAAATAGTTAAGCTCCATCACGAGGATTTGCTTCGGTTGCAGTATATTTATTGGAAGCAGCGCTACACTATTCGTTACATTAAAGTTGGAGAGGAAAACTCTAAATTTTCCCATGCAATGGCGTCTGAAAGGCTTAGAAATAACGGACTTGCTAGCCTGGTGTCTGATGATGGTGTTACTGTTCATGATCATGACCAAATGGCGGGAGTTCTTTGGCACTCTTTCAAATCAAGGATGGGCCAATCTAGGGGAGTCCAAATGGGCTTTTGCTTGGCTGATCTCATCCGGCCCATAGATGGCCTGCATGATCTTTCTAGGGCTTTCTCACAAGCTGAAATTGATAAGGTTCTGAAGGAAATGCCAACGGATAGGGCCCCTGGGCCTGATGGTTTTAATGGACTGTTTGTTAAGAAATGCTGGCCCGTTATTCAGAAGGATTTTTTGAATTTGATTGAGCAATTTGCTGCTGGCTCGCTCATTCTTGAGGGGATCAATGGCTCTCTGATTACTCTTATACCTAAAATGATTGCTCCTCAAGGACCAGGGGATTTCAGTCCAATCTCCTTGACCAACACATGCCTCAAGTTCTTAACCAAGTTACTTGCTAACAGGTTGCAGATGGTGATACTTAATTGCATCAACAAAAATCAGTATGGATTCCTGAAGTCAAGATCCATTCAAGATTGTCTAGCATGGGCTTTTGAGTACATTCATCAGTGCAAGCAATCTTGGAGACCTATCCTGATTTTGAACTGGATTTTGCTAAGGCTTTTGATACAATTGAGCATGAGGCCATCTTGCAAATTTTGTAGCAGAAGGGTTTTGATGTTCGATGGTTAGCTTGGGTTAAGGAAATCTTATCTTCTGGTTCATCTTCGGTTTTGTTGAATGGGGTGCCAGGCAAGCAATTTCAGTGCAAGTGTGGTGTTAGGCAAGGGGACCCTTTATCTCCTTTGCTTTTTGTAATTGCAGCTGACCTTTTGCAATCAGTGGTCAACAGAATGCTGGCTAATGGAGTCCTCACCCTGCCAATGCCTTCCCATGATCCACATTTTCCTATCATCCAATATGCTGATGATACTATATTAATTGTACCTGCAGTGGACTCCCAACTCATTGCTCTCAAGGAAATGTTGGATGTTTTCTATGCTTCAACTAGCCTCAAGGTGAATTTTCAGAAATCCACAATGGTGCCCTTAATGTGGATAATGATGAGGCCATTAGGCTTGCTGCTGTGTTTGGATGCTCATTGGGGACACTTCCTTTCACATATTTGGGCCTTCCCATGGGAACTACCAAGCCAAGGATTGTTGATCTCATGCCTTTGGTTGATAGGGTGGAAAGAAGACTTTCTGCTAGCTCTGCCATGCTGAACCAGGGTTCCCGGCTTCAGTTGCTTACCTCTGTGTTGTCCTCTATGCCCATTTACTTCCTCTGTACCTTGGACATCCCAATTGGCATCATTAAACAACTGGAAAGAATTGAAAGACAATGCCTCTACGTGGCAACTCTGACACCCCCAGGCAGTCCCTTTTGGCATGGGATTTGGTATGCAGGCCCAAGGATAAAGGTGGTCTTGGCATTATCAATTTGCACCTGCAGAATCAAGGCTTACTTATTAAGCATCTTCATAAATTCTTCAACAAGGAAGACGTCCCTTGGGTCTCTCTTATCTGGAGTACTTATTATGATGGTGTTGTACCCCAAGCCACAGTGTTGTGCGGCTCCTTCTGGTGGAGGGACGTGTTCAAGCTGGCTGATTCTTACAGAGCAATCTCTTCAGCCACAGTGAATCAGGGAGATTCTGTTCTGTTTTTGTCTAATAGTTGGATATTGAACAATTCAAACAGACCGCTTCGAGACGGTCTGCCTCACTTATTCTCCTTTGTCAAGGATGACAAGATCTCTGCCATGGATTTTTTGGATTCTGAGGATGTGACATCAATGTTTCACTTACCAATCTCGAACACAGCAGCTTCAGAACTTCAGCACCTCCTCCATTGGGTTACTATGTTGCAAAGAGATGCCACTGTACCTGATGTGTGGCCCTGGCCTTCAAAATCTGGTTATTCTGCTAGGTGCTTCTACACCATCATGCACTCACACCTCCCGACAATTACTCTTTGTGTTTGGCTTTGGAGATGTTCCTGCACGATGAAACTCAAGGTTTTTGGTTGGTTGCTCTTCTTTGATTGTCTGAACACACAGGACCTACTTCCCAGGAGACACTGGAGGACTGACCAAGATGACAATTTTTGTGTTCTTTGTCCTACACGCCTGCATGAAGATAGGTTTCACCTTTTCTTCAATTGCAATTTCAGTCAACGGGTATGGTCTTATCTGCAGATTGACTGGATGGGGGGACATGACTTAATCTCATGCCTTTTGCATGCCAAGAAGAATTTCCAGCACCCTTTCTTCTTTGAGGTTATGCTCATTGCGGCCTGGTGCATCTGGACTACCAGGAATGGGAAGATCTTCAGATCAGAGAGGGCTTCTTTTGGTGTGTGGAGGAGTAAATTTTTACATGATATCACCTTGTTGTATCATAGAGTGAGGGAGAGTGTTAAACCTGTATTCTTATCTTGGGTTAATAACCTCCCTTAGATTGTTGTACTTTGTAACATAGGTAAGTAGGTAAGCTTCTTTCTTTCTACCCAACTCTTTACTAGTTTGTAATTCGGTGGACCTCTCTTTATTTATTTGAATAAAAGACTGTGAAGTTGTTGCTTCACAGTAAATAGTCAAAAAAAACATGTTGGTAAGCAGTATGCCTATTATCGCCCACAACTCTTTGTGTTCTACTCGTGCATATAACATCTACGCATAGACCTGGCTCGGATGACACTGTTGGGGAACATAGTATTTCAAAAAAATTCCTACGATAACGCAAGATCTATCTAGGAGAAGCATAGCAATGAGTGGGGAGAGTGTGTCCACGTACCCTCGTAGACCAAAAGCGGAAGCGTTAAGTAACGCGGTTGATGTAGTCGAACGTCTTCGCGATCCAACCGATCAAGTACCGAACGCACGACACCTCCGCGATCTGCACACGTACAGCTCGGTGACGTCCCACAAACTCTAGATCCAGCTGAGGCCGAGGGAGAGTTCCATCAGCACGACGGCGTGGTGACGGTGATGATGAAGTTACCGGCGCAGGGCTTCACCTAAGCACTACAACGATATGACCGAGGTGTGTTTCTGTGGAGGGGGGCACCACACACGGCTAAGAGAAACTTTTGTGTGCCTTTGGGGTGCCCCACTCCCACGTATATAAAGGGGGGAGGGAGGAGGAGGCCGGCAGAGGGGAGGAGGCGCGCCATGGGGGGGCAATCCTACTCCAAGTAGGATTCGCCCCCCCTTTCCTATTCCAACAAGGAGAAGGGGGAAGGAGAGGGAGGAGAGAAGGAAAGGGGGGCCGCCCCCTAGTACAATTCAGTTTGGGCTAGGGGGGGGCGTGCGCCACACCTTGGCCTGCCTCCTCTCTTCCACCAATAGGCCCATGAGGCCCAATAACCCCCCGGTACTCCGGAAAATACCCAATACACCTCGGAACTATTCCGGTGTCCGAATATAGTCTTCCAATATATCAATCTTTATGTCTCGACCATTTAGAGACTCCTCATCATGTCCGTGATCTCAGCCAGGGCTCCGAACTACCTTCGGTTCATCAAAACACATAAACTCATAATACCCATCGTCATCGAACGTTAAGCGTGCGGACCCTACGGGTTCGAGAACTATGTAGACATGACCGAGACTCATCTCTGGTCAATAAACAATAGCGGAACCTCGATGCTCATATTGGCTCCCACATATTCTACGAAGATCTTTATCGGTCAAACCGCATAACAACATACGTTGTTCCCTTTCTCATCGGTATATTACTTGCACGAGATTCGATCGTCGGTATCACTATACCTAGTTCAATCTCGTTACCGACAAGTCTCTTTACTCGTTCCGTAATGCATCATCCTGTAACTAACTCATTAGTTACATTGCTTGCAAGGCTTATAGTGATGTGCATTACCGAGAGGGCCCAGAGATACCTCTCCGACAATCGGAGTGAAAAATCCTAATCTTGATATATGCCAACTCAACAAACACCATCGGAGACACCTGTAGAGCATCTTTATAATCACCCAGTTACGTTGTGATGTTTGATAGCACACTTAGTGTTCCTCCGGTATTCAGGAGTTGCATAATCTCATAGTCAGAGGAACATGTATAAGTCATGATGAAAGCAATAGCAACAAACTAAACGACCATAGTGCTAAGCTAATGGATGGGCCTTGTCCATCACATCATTCTCTAATGATGTGATCCCGTTCATCAAATGACAACACATGTCTATGGCTAGGAAACATAACCATCTTTGATAAACAAGCTAGTCAAGTAGAGGCATACTAGGGACACTTTGTTTGTCTATGTATTCACACATGTACTAAGTTTCCGGTTAATACAATTCTAGCATGAATAGTAAACATTTATCATGATATAAGGAAATGTAAATAACAACTTTATTATTGCCTCTAGGGCACATTTCCTTCACATGGATATAATGATGATAACATAAATGGTTCAGATCTGAATTCATGGCACCCGGGCCCAAAGTGACAAGCATTAAGCATGGCAAAGTCATAGCAACATCAATATCAGAACAAAACTAACTAGATTACATGATGAATCTCATCCAACTCCTCACCGACCAGTGAGCCTACGAAGGAATTACTCACTCCCGGTGGGGAGCATCATGGAATTGGCGATGGAGAAGGGTTGGTGATGACGAAGATCGAAGATCCCCCTCTCCGGAGCCCTAAACGGACTCTAGATCTGGCCTCTCGATGAAGAACAGCAGGTGACGTGATACGTCTCCAACGTATCTATAATTTTTGATTGCTCCATGCTATTATATATTTTGTTTTGGATGTTTAATGGGCTTTATTATACACTTTTATATTATTTTTGGGACTAACCTATTAACCCAAGGCCCAGTGCAAATTGCTGATTTTTTGCCTATTTCAGTGTTTCACAAAAAAGGAATACCAAACGGAGTCCAAACGGAATGAAACCTTCGGGAGAGTTATTTTTGGAACAAACATGATCCAGAGGACTTAGAGTGGACGTCAAGCAACCAACGAGGAGGCCACGAGGCAGAGAGGCGCGCCTGCCCCCTGGGCGCGCCCCCACCCTCGTGGGCCCCTCGTGGCTCCACCGACCTACTTCTTCCTCCTATATATACCTACGTACCCTGAAACCATCCAGGAGCACCACGAAACTCTATTTCCACCACCGCAACCTTCTGTACCCGTGAGATCCCATCTTGGGGCCTTTTTCGGTGCTCCGCCGGAGGGGGCATCGATCACGGAGGGCTTCTACATCAACACCATAGCCTCTTCGATGATGTGTGAGTAGTTTACCTCAGACCTTCGGGTCCATAGTTATTAGCTAGATGGCTTCTTCTCTCTCTTTGGATCTCAATACAAAGTTCTCCTCGATCTTCTTGGAGATCTATTCGATGTAACTCTTTTTGCGGTGTATTTGTCGAGATCCGATGAATTTTGGTTTATGATCAAGATTATCTATGAACAATATTTGAATCTCCTCTGAATTCTTTTATGTACGATTGGTTACCTTTGCAAGTCTCTTCGAATTATCAGTTTGGTTTGGCCTACTAGATTGATCTTTCTTGCAATGGGAGAAGTGCTTAGCTTTGGGTTCAATCATGCGGTGCTCGATCCCAGTGACAGTAGGGGAAACGACACGTATTGTATTGTTGCCATCGAGGATAAAAAGATGGGGTTTATATCATATTGCTTGAGTTTATCCCTCTACATCATGTCATCTTGCCTAATGTGTTACTCTGTTCTTATGAACTTAATACTCTAGATGCATGCTGGATAGCGGTCGATGTGTGGAGTAATAGTAGTAGATGCAGGCAGGAGTCGGTCTACTTGTTGCGGACGTGATGCCTATATACATGATCATGCCTAGATATTCTCATAACTATGCTCAATTCTATCAATTGCTCGACAGTAATTTGTTCACCCACTGTAATACTTATGCTATCTTGAGAGAAGCCACTAGTGAAACCTATGGCCCCCGGGTCTATTCTCCATCATATTAATCTCCCGTCAACTAGCTATTTCTGTCGCCGTTTATTTTGCAATCTTTACTTTTCTATCTATATCATAAAAATACCAAAAATATTTATCTTATTATTTCTATCCGATCTCACTTTTGCAAGTGGCCCTGAAGGGATTGACAACCCCTTTATCGCGTTGGTTGCAAGGTTCTTATTTGTTTGTGTAGGTACGAGGGACTTGCGTGTGGCCTCCTACTGGATTGATACCTTGGTTCTAAAAAACTGAGGGAAATACTTACGCTAATTTGCTGCATCACCCTTTCCTCTTCAAGGGAAAACCAACGCATGCTCAAGAGGTAGCAAGAAGGATTTCTGGCGCCGTTGCCGGGGAGTCTACGCACAAGTCAAGACATACCAAGTACCCATCACAAACTCTTATCCCTCGCATTACATTATTTGCCATTTGCCTCTCGTTTTCCTCTCCCCCACTTCACCTTTGCCTTTTCTTCGCCTTCTTCCCGTATGTAACTTTGTTTGTGTTTCCATGTGCCTTCTATTTGCTTACATCTTTGCTTGCTAAAAATCTATTGATATGGATCCACTTAAAGTGTTCTACTTGGATCATCTTCGATCTATATGTGCTCGTGCTGAAACCCCAACTAGTTTAGTTGAGGGAAAATCTTTAGATGAGCATGCTCATTTTGTGCGTCATCGTTTGTCTGAAAAGGGGAAGCTCTTATGGTATCAAATAAATAGTTTGCTATGCTATGCTTGGAATCTTTGTGAAATTTATGACTTTACTTGTTGCTCTAAGAACCCTAAAAAACACCTTCCCTACCTATGTGAGTTTAATGATAATGAAATCTTATCTTCTTATGGGAAGGGTGTTTATAGTTACTATGATATCGAACAAATTGAAGAATTTGTCATTTTTAAGGGTGCTCATGAAGTTGCTTCTTTGATTGAAAAGTATGATATTACTCTCTACAAATCTGAAAATTCCGACATACTTAAATATTGCTATGAAAACTATGCCCATAATGTCTATGTCAAAGAACTTATGGCCGTTGCTTTGGAAGAAAATAATGATATGCATGAATCTATAGATAATTGTGATTCCAATGATTTGATTCAAATATCCCTTGATGAACATGATGCTTGCTATTCTTGTGGCCATGATGCCAATATTTATGGAAACGAATTTGCTATAGTTCCTTATGTTAAACATGAGACTGTTGCTATTGCACCCATATTTGATAGTTCCTTCGATGAAAAGCATTATTGCAATAATCTTACTATAAATTCTCTTGATGTCAATTGTGCTAATAATATGCAAAACCCTAAGCTTGGGGATGCTAGTTTTGCTACGTCTACTACTTGTTGCAATGATCATGATCGGGTTGATTCTTCTTATGATCTTGAAAATTTATTTAAGCCCCATGATGAATATGAGATTGATAATAGTGTTTGCAATAATATTGAAAGTGGGTTTGGAGAGGTCATGACTTTAGTTAATGTTAATCCCACTATTTTGGAAGAGTGTCAACTTTGCATACATGAGGATCGTGTTAAAAATATGTTTTGTGATAGCTATATTGTTGAATTTGCTTATGATCCTACATGTAATTATTATGAGAGAGGAAAATATGGTTGTAGAAATTTTCATGTTACAAAATTACCTCTCGTTATGTTGAGATTGCTATTGTTCCTTTTTCTTCCTTGCATATGCTAGTTTTTGCTTGCCTTGCAAATTTGTTTGCTTATAATATGCCTATGCATACTAAGTATGTTAGACTTAGATGTGTTTGTCACGTGTTTTATGATGCTCTCTTTGCGCTTCAATTCTTGTCTTTCATGTGAGCATCATTAAAATTATCAATGCCTAGCTAAAAGGCTTTAAAGAAAAGCGCTTGTTGAGAGACAACCCAATATTTTTCCTTGATTTTATTCAATAAATCTTTGATCTAGCCTCTGGTTAGATGTGGTTTTATGTTTTAATTAGTGTTTCTGCCAAGTTAAACCTATAGGATCTTCTTGGATGATAGTTATTTGATCTTGCTGAAAATTCCAGAAACTTTCTGTTCACGAAAACAATTGTTAAAAATCACCAGAACGTGATAAAATACTGATTCTAATTGCAGTAGATCAATAAACAAAATTTCTAGGTCGTCCTATTTTGGTAGATTTTTCTGAGTTCCAGAAGTTTACATTAGATACAGATTACTACATACTGTTCTGTTTTTGACAGATTCTGTTTTTCGTGTGTTGTTTGCTTATTTTAATGTATCTATGGCTAGTAACGGAGCTTATGAACAATAGAGAAGTTGGAATACAGTAGGTTTAACACCAATATAAATAAAGAATGAGTTCATTACAGTACCTTAAAGTGGTGGTTTGTTTTATTTCGCTAACGGAGCTCATGAGATTTTCTGTTGAGTTTTGTGTTGTGAACTTTTCAAGTTTTGGGTAAAGATTTGATGGATTATGGAACAAGGAGTGGCAAAAGTCTAATCTTGGGGATTCCCAAGGCACCCCAAGGTAAAATCCAAGGACAAGCAATAGCCTAAGCTTGGGGACGCCCCGGAAGGCATCCCCTCTTTCGTCTTCGTCCATCGGTAACATTACATGGAGCTATATTTTTATTCACCACATGATATGTGTTTTGCTTGGAGCATCTTGTATGATTTGAGTCTTTGCTTTTTAGTTTGCCACAATCATCCTTGCTGTACACACCTTTTGGGAGAGACACACATTAATCGGAATTTATTAGAATACTCTATGTGCTTCACTTATATCTTTTGAGCTATATAGTTTTTGCTCTAGTGCTTCACTTATATCTTTTAGAGCACGGCAGTGGTTTTCTTTTATAGAAATTATTGATCTCTCATGCTTCACTTATATTATTTTGAGAGTCCTTTAGAACAGCATGGTAATTTGCTTTGGTTATAAAATTAGTCCTAATATGATAGGCATCCAAGATAAAAAACTTTAAAGTGTATTGAATACTATGAGAAGTTTGATACTTGATAATTGTTTTGAGATATGAAGATGGTGATATTAGAGTCATGCTAGTTGAGTAGTTGTGAATTTGAGAAATACTTGTGTTAAAGTTTGTTATTCCCGTAGCATGCACGTATGGTGAACCGTTATGTGATGAAGTCGGAGCATGATTTATTTATTGATTGTCTTCCTTATGAGTGGCGGTCGGGGACGAGCGATGGTCTTTTCCTACCAATCTATCCCCCTAGGAGCATGCGATTAGTACTTTGTTTCGATAACAAATAGATTTTTGCTATAATTATGTGAGTTCTTTATGACTAATGTTGAGTCCATGGATTATACGCACTCTCACCCTTCCACCATTGCTAGCCTCTCTAGTATCGCGCAACTTTCGCTGGTACCATACACCCACCATTACCTTCCTCAAAACAGCCACCATACCTACCTATTATGGCATTTCCATAGCCATTCCGAGATATATTGCCATGCAACTTACCACCGTTCCGTTTACTATGACACGTTCCATCATTGTCATATTGCTTTGCATGATCATGTAGTTGACATCGTATTTGTGGCAAAGCCACCGTTCATAATTTTCATACATGTCACTCTTGATTCATTGCATATCCCGGTACTCCGCCGGAGGCATTCACATAGAGTCATATTTTTGTTCTAAGTATTGAGTTGTAATTCTTGAGTTGTAAGTAAATAAAAGTGTGATGATCATCATTATTAGAGCATTGTCCCAGTGAGGAAAGGATGATGGAGACTATGATTCCCCCACAAGTCGGGATGCGACTCCGGACGAAAAAAGGCCCAAATAAAAAAATGAGAGAAAAAGAGAGAAGGGACAATGTTACTATCCTTTTACCACACTTGTGCTTCAAAGTAGCACCATGATCTTCATGATAGAGAGTCCCTATGTTGTCACTTTCATATACTAGTGGGAATTTTACATTATAGAACTTGGCTTGTATATTCCAATGATGGGCTTCCTCAAAAATGCCCTAGGTCTTCGTGAGCAAGCGAGTTGGATGCACACCCACTTAGTTTCTTTTGTTGAGCTATCATACACTTATAGCTCTAGTGCATCCGTTGCATGGCAATCCCTACTCACTCACATTGATATCTATTAATGGGCATCTCCATAGCCCGTTGATACGCCTAGTTGATGTGAGACTATCTTCTCCTTTTTGTCTTCTCCACAAACCACCATTCTATTCCACCTATAGTGCTATGTCCATGGCTCACACTCATGTATTGCGTGAAGATTGAAAAAGATTGAGAACATCAAAAGTATGAAACAATTGCTTGGCTTGTCATCGGGGTTGTGCATGATTAAATACATTGTGTGATGAAGATAGAGCATAGCCAGACTATATGATTTTGTAGGGATAACTTTCTTTGGCCATGTTATTTTGAGAAGACATGATTGCTTTGTTAGTATGCTTGAAGTATTATTATTTTTATGTCAATACTAAACTTTTATCTTGAATCTTTCGGATCTGAACATTCGTGCCACAATAAAGAAAATTACATTGAAGAATATGCTAAGTAGCATTCCACATCAAAAATTCTGTTTTTATCATTTACCTACTCAAGGACGAGCAGGAATTAAGCTTCGGGATGCTTGATACGACTTCAACCTATCTATAATTTTGGATTGCTTCATGCTATTTTATATTCTGTTTTGGATGTTTAAAGGGCTTTATTATACACTTTTATATTATTTTTGGGACTAACCTATTAACCCAAGGCCTAGTGCAAATTGCTGTTTTTTGCCTATTTCAGTGTTTCACAGAAAAGGAATACCAAACGGAGTCCAAACGGAATGAAACCTTTGGGAGAGTTATTTTTGGAACAAACGTGATCCAGAGGACTTGGAGTGGACGTCAAGCAATCAACGAGGAAGCCACGAGGCAGGGAGGCGTGCCCCCACCCTCGTGGGCCCCTCGTGGCTCCACCGACCTACTTCTTCCTCCTATATATACCTACGTACCCCGAAACCATCCAGGAGCACCACGAAACCCTATTTCCACCGCCGCAACCTTCTGTACCAGTGAGATCCCATCTTGGGGCCTTTTCCGGCGCTCCGCCGGAGGGGGCATCGATCACAGAGGGCTTCTACATCAACACCATAGCCTCTCCGATGATGTGTGAGTAGTTTACCTCAGAACTTCGGGTCCATAGTTATTAGCTAGATGGCTTCTTCTCTCTCGTTGGATCTCAATACAAAGTTCTCCTCGATCTTCTTGGATATCTATTCGATGTAACTCTTTTTGCGGTGTGTTTTTCGAGATCCGATGAATTCTGGGTTTATGATCAAGATTATCTATGAACAATATTTGAATCTCCTCTGAATTCTTTTATGTATGATTGGTTATCTTTGCAAGTCTCTTCGAATTATCAATTTGGTTTGGCCTACTAGATTGATCTTTCTTGCAATGGGAGAAGTGCTTAGCTTTGGGTTCAATCATGCGGTGCTCGATCCCAGTGACAGTAGGGGAATCGACACATATTGTATTGTTGCCATCGAGGATTAAAAGATGGGGTTTATCCCTCTACATCATGTCATCTTGCCTAATGCGTTACTCTGTTCTTATGAACTTAATACTCTAGATGCATGCTGGATGGCGGTCGATGTGTGGAGTAATAGTAGTAGATGCAGGCAGGAGTCGGTCTACTTGTTGCGGACATGATGCCTATATACATGATCATGCCTAGATATTCTCATAACTATGCTCAATTCCATCAATTGCTCGACAGTAATTTGTTCACCCATCGTAATACTTATGCTATCTTGAGAGAAGCCACTAGTGCAACCTATGGCCCCTGGATCTATTCTCCATCATATTAATATCCCGTCAACTAGCTATTTTTGTCGCCATTTATTTTGCAATCTTTACTTTTCAATCTATATCATAAAAATATCAAAAATATTTATCTTATTATCTCTATCAGATCTCACTTTTGCAAGTGGCCGTGAAGGGATTGACAACCCCTTTATTGCATTGGTTGCAAGGTTCTTATTTGTTTGTGTAGGTACGAGGGACTTGTGTGTGGCCTCCTACTGGATTGATACCTTGGTTCTCAAAAACTGAGGGAAATACTTACGCTACTTTGCTGCATCACCCTTTCCTCTTCAAGGGAAAACCAACGCATGCTCAAGAGGTAGCATGACTGCGGCTCCGTTTCATGGAACGCGATAATTCTTTCTCCCTGATTTTTTCTCTGAAAATAGGATTTTCTAGCGTCGGTTTCAGGGTCTACGGGGCCACCAGGTGGTGACAACCCACCTGGGTGCGTCTGGAGGGGGCGCGCCCTGGTGGGTTGTGCCCACCCAGGTGCCCCCTCCGGTGGTTCTTGGATCAAGTAACTCTCTTTTATTGGGTAAAAATTCCTCGCAAAGTTTCGTGCCATTTCGAGAACTTTTATTTCTGCACAAAAAGAGGACCATGATAGTTCTGCTGAAAACAACGTCAGTCCAGGGTTAGTTTCATTCAAATCATGCAAATTGGAGTCCAATACAAGAGGAAAAGCGTTAGGAAAAGTAGATACATTGGAGACGTATCAACTCCCCAAGCTTAAACCTTTGCTTGTCCTCAAGCAATTCAGTTGATAAACTGAAAGTGAAAAAGAAAAACTTTTACGAACTCTTTTGCTCTTGTTTGCATAAATAAGCTTAAACAGCACCCAGGTTTTCAGCCAGTTATATAACTAACCATGCCGACAATAACTCTTAAAAATTATATTAACTCATATCAATGACATAATCAGCTAGTGAGCAATAATAAGATATCTCAAACAACAACACGTTATCAAAACAACCATGATATAATATGACAATAGTGGTATCTCGCTAGCCCTTTCTGAGATGCATCAACATGACAACAGTGCTCTCAGGTTCTGGCGCTTATTTTAGAAGGTGATGACACAACATAAAAGTAAATAGAAAGTACCTTCGCAGAGAGAAGCGGTGATTTGCAGCGGTGCCAGAGCTCATGTTTTTAAAATAGAGGTAAATGATGTTTTGAGAAATGCACCCTTGTTGTTTACTTCCCGCCCATCAGTTATCAATATCTTCCATGCTAAGCACGCTAGTGATGGTTCCCAAGCGATAAAAGTAAAGGTTTTCTCCCCCTCCACCAACAATCACACTCCACGGCTTGTCCGAAACAACGGGTGCCGTCCATACCAACAACAGTCCCGGGGGAGTTTTGTTTAATTATTTGCAATTTTGAGTTCGGGACTGGGAATCCTGTCGGATCTCGGGTTCCGGCAAAACCCTCAAGGTTCGAACACTAGGGTGCGTGCGAAGATCTTCCCCTACCGATCCACGTCCTAGCTTGCTAAGATCTCAAGGACTAACTCGACGAACTCACAACACAAGGGACACAAGATTTATATTGGTTCGGGCCACCATTGTGGTGTAATACCCTACTCCAGTGTGGTGGTGGTGGATTGCCTCTTGGGCTATGGATGAACAGTACAAGGGGAAGAACAGCCTCCTGAGGTTGAGGTGTTCTTGTGCTCGATGAGTGGCTAAGGATTGGCTCAAGATCATATCAGATCCTGAGGCTCCGTTGTCTCTCCATCAGTTGCCTCCTACGGTGGTGGCTAGTCCTATTTATAGAGGCCCTGGTCCTGTCCCCAAATATTGAGCAGGAAGGGAGCCAACAACGGCCAATTTGAAAGGGACAACTAGCACAGCTTATCTTACAAAAGCAGTCTTCACCTGTCAAAGGCTCTGGTGGTGACGCCGCCTTGGGCTCCATGGTGACCTCCGTCTTGCTGTCCTGCTGGTCTTGGTCTCGTTGCACCGATATGGAAACCTTTGCTTGACGCCTCGGTACTCCGCGCCTGCGCTCGCTTCCTTAGCACCAAAGAGGAAACAAGGACGCTGCATGGACTGGCGCCCGCCTGGCCTCGATCGTCATGGCTCATGTCACGAGAACCTCGCGAGGTTTGCCTTGCCTTGAACTCTCCGCCCCTCGCGAGCCAACCCGGTGAGGCCACTCCTGAGGAGGTCTTGTGTCGCCCGCCTCGCGAGGCTTGGCCCCTCGCGAGGGTCTTGAATGCTTGTTGGTGAAGATGGGCCGTACGGGCCCGCTCGCAGAGCCACGCCGTGGGCCGCAGGCAGGCAAGTCTGGGGACCCCCGTTCCCAGAACGCCGAAAAATCCCTATTACTGCTCTTTTCTCGTGCGATGGTGAGTGAATAAACACTCACCCTGAGAATAACCCGCTTAGCATGGAAGATACCGACCACCTCGTGTCGTTCCATGAATGATCCAGGCACACAAAAAGGATATTTATTTGAAGTTTTTAGAGGTGGCATATGCAAATTTACTTAGGACGGCAGGGTAGTACCGCATATAGGTAGATATGGTGGACTCATTTGGAATAACTTGGGTTCAAGGTTTTTGATGTACAAGCAGAATTTCCACTTAGTACAGGTGAAGGCTAGCAAATAGGTTGAGAAGCGGCCAGCTAGAGAGCAACAACGGTCATGAACATGCATTATGCATAAGTAACATTGGACACTAGCATGAGTAGGATATGAAAACCATGAACATAAATATCATAGAGGCTATGTTGGTTTTGATTCAACTACATGCATTAACATGTGCCAAGTCAAGCCACTCGAACATTTAGAGGAGGATACCATATCATCATACTACATCACAATCATTTTAACTTAATGTTGATATCCAAGATAAATCATTATCCACCCCTAGCTACTTATGCATGGCATGAGAAACTATAATCTCTAATTGTCATTGCAAACATGTTTAATCATAATGGGCTGAATCATGGATACTAGGTTAAACATGTTTACAAAAACAGAACAAGTCGAGTTCATACCCGTTTCTCTCTGCCACGGCCAGCTCATCAAATATCGTCATTATTGCCTTTCACTTGCACGACCGAACGATGTTGAAATAATAATAGTGCAAGAGTGCCGTGGACTAAGCTGGAATCTGCAACATTTTATTCAATAGGAGAAGACAAGGTAATATGGGCTCTTTGTTAGATCAACAATTATGCATACGAGAGCGACTCAACATTTTCATCGTGGTCTTCTCCGCAGTACGACTCAAATAAAAAGAAAAGAAATTCAGAGAAACACACTAAAATATTTTTGGAGTTTTTGTTTTTCTTGAACAAGCAAATAAAAGGGAAAAGCAAAAACAAGAAAAAAATTATTTACACAGGAAAACTCCCAACAAGAAAAAGAAGAACAAGTAAATATTTTTGGGGTTTTCTTTTTAGTGCTACAACTAACTACTCTAGAAAGAAAAATCAAAAAGAAGCAGGAAATATTTTTGTATTTTTTCAAGGTTTTTCAAACACACAAGAAGAAAGCGAGAAAATAAATTTAACATGGATAATACAATGAAAAAGTGTGAACACCGACAACTGGAATGAAATGTGTAAACATGAATGTAATGTCGGTGGGAATACGTACTCCCCCAAGCTTAGGCTTTTCGGCTAACTTGGCAATCAGTCAGTAACCTTGATGATAATCGAACTGCTAAGGAGCGGTCACCCATGGATCCCACTGTTGAGGCTCCTCCTCTGCTGCAGCCTGGTTGTTCCGGTAGGCGATGATATCCGCAGGCATAATCCTATATCCGCCCCTAGCAACAGGATCAAAAAAAGTAGGAGCAGGCAATGGAATAATATCACGAGTTCTCACACTAAAAACCAGGTTATACAGAATAGGGATGTGAGGGTAATCAGTAGCAATAAACTGGTGGTGTTCCATGGCTGCGCGATCTAGGTAAACCTTGGGCAGAGGATAATCATGCAAGCGTATCTCAACGTTAAAGCGAGCAGCCAAACGAGTGGCGTAAATACCTCCATGTCTTTTACCCTTGGATTTATTAATGTGAAGGAGACGTGCCACAATAGCTCCCAAGCTATAAGTGTTGCTGCCTTCAAGTGCACGACATAAAACAGCAAGGTCTGGGGCACTAAGTGCACCCACCTTCTCTCTAGCAAGCAAACATTTTGCAATGAAAAGAGTAAAATAATGAACAACAGGAAAATGCAAGCCTGCGGCGGTGATACTCGACACCCCTCTCTCATCCCCCATTGTCAGAGTACGATAAAAGGCTTCAAACTCTGCAGGCCTAGGCTCTACCAAACCACCATCAGAAGGAAGCAAGCAAATTTCACAAAACTCAGTAAGCGGTATCTGATGGGGCTCAGTGTATAAATTAAACTGCACCTCAGGAGGATTATTCCTAGGAAGGAAAGTAAAACTTTGCACAAATGTGTTTGTGAGGAGATGATACTGTTCACATTCAGCTGTGATGAAGTCGGTGAGGCTAGCATCAGCAGCATATTGTGCATACTCTTGAAGGATTCCGGCCCCTTCCATGAACGGGGTATGCGGCCATTCGCACGGCCGTAGCTCCGCCAATCTCTGGGTGCAGAGATCACTATCAGATGACTCCCCAATCACTCCCTTGGAGTTCTCCTTGGAAGCAAACTTCCTAAAGATACTCGTGTTTTTCCTATGAACAAAACTTCTGAAATTTTTAGCCCACAAAATTTTCTCAACAAAACTTTACAAGATTGATAGCAACTACTCATAGGGATACATAGAGGCCATAGCAAGCATTCAAACTACTTAGAACTCTAAAAATTTAACATGTAAGATCATTTCCAGCAGCACCAAGAGTAGCTAATTATTCAAAATATAAACTACTAAAGCAAAAACTAATTTGACAAATGGTGGAGTCACATACCAAGCAACAATCCCCCGAAATAGTTTCGGAAACAGAGCTTCGAGCAAAGAGATCGAAATCCGCGGGTTTGAGAGCAAGAACACGGGAGAGAGAGCAATGGTGATTTTTTGCTGGAGGTAGGTTATGATGTGGTATGAAGAGATAAGTGAGGGGCCCACGTGGGGACCACACACTACAAAAAAAGACACATCCGTGACATTTTGGGCCGAACAATTTTTTTTCTGTCATACTTATGACACTTCTATGACGATAATTGTGACAAAACCCGGTATCATCATAGATGTGGTGGGGTCCTACTTCTATGACAAAAAATCATGACAGAAAATGGGCTTTTCGTCCTGGGCGGGCCAGAGACGCAGCTGCATGACATTCTTTGGGCCGTCCATGACAGAAAAAACCATGGTAGAAGCGAGGGCGAGGAAAATATCGGGGTGTTCCCGGTTATGGTGGGTGGTCGGGGCCGAGCGATGCGCGTTTCTCTCATACACGCACGTGCGTGGGTGCGAGGCGTTGGGCTCTAACTGAACTCGAGCGATGCGTTGGGCTCTATCTAAACCCGCGCGATTGCACTGCAGGCTACGCGTTACTGAACCCGAGCGATCGATCGATGGCTGTTAACTGAACCCGATCGAGCGATTCCTTCGCTACTGCTGCTAACTGAAGCCGATCAATGTTGCCTCTGGATAAACAGTGAGCGTTGCTGGGGGAGTTTGGATGAACAGTTCCCGGTCAGGGTGGATGAACAGGACCCCATGGTGGTGCCTCTGGATGAACAGTGAGCATTGCTGGGGGGGTTTGGATGAACAGTTCCCGGTGGGGGTGGATGAACAGGACCCCGTGGTGTTGCCTCTGGATGAACAGGACCCCGATCGATCGAGCCGGTTGGGGCTGGATGAACAGGACCCCGTGGAGGGCTGGATGAACAGGACCACCCCGTGGAGGGCAGGATGAACAGTAGACGGTGGAGGGCTGGATGAATAGTAGCCCGTGGAGGGGTGGTTCAACAGGAGCCCGTGGAGAGGGCTGGTTGAACAGTAGCCGGTGGAGTAGCGCGCGGTGGAGGCTGGATGAACAGGAGCCCGTGGATGAACAGTCGCAGGTGGAGGCTGGAGGAGGTCGACGGTGGATGAACAGTAGCCCGTGGAGGCTGGAGGGGGTCGATGGTGGAGATGAACAGTATCCCGTGGAGTCCCATTTTGCGGTACGCCACACCCCTCCCGATGAACAGGACCTCTGTTTCGACCGTAGCGCTCCAACACAAGTCTGTTTCCTCCGTTTTGCGGTACTGAAAGTGCTAGTTATCGACTAGAGGGGGGGGGTGAATAGGCAATTTTTATGAAAGTCTTCAAAACATGAGAGTTTCAAAGACAAACAATAGAAATGAACCTATTGATATGCAGCGGAAGGTTGACTACACTAGGCAAGCCATAGTCAAGTATTCAATGAAGTGAAAGTGCGAAGACTAATAGCAGCTAGGTAGTACGGATCAGGATGGAAGATGGTATGAAGCCAAACAACGATAGAAGTCACACAGTGAAGACAAATAGGTAAAGCAAACAAGCAATGCTTCACGAAGACAAATTGTAAGTAAAGAGAGGGAGAGGATAGAACCAGTCACCTGTTGAGGACACAGGATTTGTTGGACCAGTTCCAGTTGCTATGACAACTGTACATCTGGTTAGGGAGGCTGAGATTCAACTCAGAAGACTGCGTCTTCACCTTATTCCCCTTGAGCTAAGGAAACCCAGTCCTCGCCCAATTACTCTGGTAAGTCTTCAAGGTAGACTTCCAAACCTTCACAGACTTCATTCACCAGCGATACACAATGACTCTTGGATGCTCAGAACGCGACGCATAACCCGCTGGAGGATTCACAGTCCTCAAGTGTAACAAGTCTTCAGGTCACGCGGACAGAAAGACTTCAGTGATGCCTAACACTCTTTGGCTCTAGGTGTTTGGGCTTTGTCCTCGCAAGGATTTCTCTCTCTCAAAAGCTTCGGAGGTGGGTTGCTCTCAAACGACAAAAGC
The DNA here is from genome assembly GCF_018294505.1 of Triticum aestivum. Classification (NCBI taxonomy): domain Eukaryota; kingdom Viridiplantae; phylum Streptophyta; class Magnoliopsida; order Poales; family Poaceae; genus Triticum; species Triticum aestivum. The sequence continues at coordinate 213,880,659 of NC_057814.1, forward strand.
CGTGCACTAACTCTGAGCAGCCACCAATTTATGGTGTAGGGGGTGGGCTATTTATAGCCACTAGGCAACCCGACCTGATTTGTCCGAAATGACCCTGGGTCACTAAGGAACTGACACGTGTTCCAACGGTCAGATTTCAAACACACGCGGCAACTTTACTTGGGCTACAAGTAAAGCTGACTCATCCAGCTCTGGATAAGATTTGCTCTCATTGTCTTCGCTCGAAGACATAGGATTTTGGTTGAGCATCACTTCAGTCACTCTGACTTTGTTCATTGGGACCCCACTTAACAGTACGGTGGTTCCTACGGCTCAACAAAGAAGAAAAGGAAACAACGAAACAACTAGGTCTTCGGGCTCCATAGTCTTCACGTAATGCCTTCTCTTGTCATAGTCTTCAATGTGAATATCTTCACATACCACCATCGTCTTCAGTGTCTTCATACATTTTTAGGGGTCATCTCCGGTAGGTAAACCGAATCAATGAGGGACTACTACCTGTGTTATCCTGCAATTCTCACAAACACATTAGTCCCTCAACCAGGTTTGTCATCAATACTCCAAAACCAACTAGGGGTGGCACTAGATGCACTTACAATCTCCCCCTTTTTGGTGATTGATGTCAAACTAGTTGAAGTTTTCAACGGGGATAAAAGTATGTCAAATTGTAAAGGATAGAGGTATTGTCTTCGTAAGTAGCAAAAGGCTCCCCCTGAAGATGTGCATATAAGTAATTTGCTTTTGGAATGCAAATGCACATGGCAGGTTGTACTTGTGGAGATCATCTTCAACTTATGAAGACAATTCATCATGCATGATTTGATATAACAAGGATAATGACATGCATAATGAGAAATGGACGTCTGCAAAATGACTAAGTGCGGAATTTATCATCGCACATGCGGAATTTATCATCGCATCACAGAATAGCAAACAAGTAGCAGATGACCATCAAGTTTAAGTGTTACAACTCAAAGAACCAACTGTATCAAAAGCGAGAGTTGTAAACACTAGGCAAAATATAAAGCAACCGCCCATATGGACCCGCTTGAAGACTATCAACTCATATGCTTCTCCCCCTTTTGTCAGTAAGGACCAAAAAGGTTTGAAGACATAGAGCCTCTACTCGTTCCCAGAAGGAGTAGGAGAGGATGCAGGGTCGGCTTCGGGGTTTGGCAGTGCAGACGAACTTGGTGCAGTGTCGATACGCGCTGAAGTTGGAGGAGGTGAAGTAGCATCATCTTGATCATCGATTACTCTGGCATTCACCATTGCAGCGGAGGAGGAATAATCAGAGTCTTCAAGAGACGGAGTTCGACCCAAGACAACATTCCTTGGAGGAGTGGAGTCAAACTTGAATCTTTCAGTGAAGCCATCGTCTTGAAGATCTGCTTCAGCACCGAGCAATGTCAAACTCTTCCATGACCTCCGTCAGGTTTCATGTGTAACAAAGGCATTCTTGGTGGCAAGATTGCGAATGCGATTGACGTCCACCAAGGGGCTTTGCATCTGCCGCTTCAGCCAGAAGTGATGCTTATCCTGTTTCTGATGCAGGGCAACGAGAAGTTCTCGGTCATTGAGAACACGAGATCGCTTCCGAGGCCTTTGAGCAATAGTGCTTTCAGTGGCTTCAGTTTGAGCACGGTGAGGTAAGCATGTATTGCTAGCCAAAGGATAAACATGAGTGACTGCCTGGACTCCTTCAATGGGTTGCGTGAAGCTTTGGTGATCAGCATTGTGAAGACAAACAGGATCCTTGGCAGGCTCTGGGTATATAGCTTCAACTGACATATCAACCTCTGGCAGAAAGATCAGATGGTTGCGAGCAGAGGGCTGATAGTTGATAGCTGAGTGTAGCTTGATGAGGCGCATGACCCACGGAGCGTAGAACTTCAGTCCAAAGAGATCAGAGCCTGATGCAGCCAACTGCGTGATAAAGAAGTCTTGAGCGTTGAAGCTGATGCCGTTGAAGATATAAAAGACCAAAGTCTTCATTGCTCCTTCAAGTTTTGTTGCTGAAGAATGTCCTTTGACAGGCCATAGAGTTCGCCTGATGATGTGATAAATAGTGCGTGGCAGATACTCTAGATCTTCGACAAAGAACTCCTTTGGGTAATTAGCGTCATGTGGCAGAGGCTTCATCATGCTCAGCATTTGGCTCATGTTGGGTTCTGGCTTGTGGAAGATACTCTCCAGAGCATTGCGGTGAAGCTGACAACCAGGTTCATATAATTCTCCTGGAGTGGGCAGGCCGGTTAGCTCAATGATGTCAAAAGCTTTGGCTTCATGATGGACATTGCCTGTCATCCACTCAAGGACCCAAGTCTCCGGATCCCTGTTGTATCCGCGAATGTGGTGGGTAGCATAAAATTGAAGCAGAAGTTCTTCATTCCAATGCTCCTTATTAGTCACGAAGTTTAGCAAGCCAGCATCACGGAAGCAGTCAAGGGCTTCTTCAAGGCATGGCAATCTAGCAATGGCTTCGCAGTCAAGACGCATATGAGGAAAGATGCGCCCTTGATCATAAAGAACACATGAATAATAACTGCGCTGTTGATAGCTCCAGAACCGATCTGATGAAATCCTTGGCTTGGAATAGGGGTTCTTGGTGCTATCAAAGAAAGTGTTGTGTGCAATGAAGCCATTTGCATTGAAGGACCCTGGTGAAGTGGCAGTACCTGGAAAACTGGGCAGTCTTGGCTTTGGCTTCTGGACCTGTGGCCTGTGCGCAACATGATAGTCAAATTGCGGACCAGCAGCAGGAGGAGGAACCAGAATAGGCCATCTGACAGTGACCAGTTGACCATAGTTGTATGCTTGCTCAATAGTATGTGGCCTGGGAGGCGGTACAGGAGCAGTGGCACTGGCAGTGACTTCAGGCTGCAGATTGGCATCAGGTGCAACATTGACTTCAGATGCTATCACTTCAGGCACCACATTGACTTCAGGCGCCACATTAGCTTCAGCCATGACAACGTCATTGGCTTCAGTGTTGGTGTTGGTGGCAGCCTCAATGTTGTTAACCTCCACTTGAGTAGCTGGAGGGTCAGACACGTTCTCCTCGAGAACAACTTGGTTGGTAGGGGGTGTAGCAACACGTGCTTCTTCTTCTCTTGGTTCTTCTCGGTCATCGGCTGATGCAGCCGGAATATCTTCAGCCATATTGGCTTCAGTCTCGGGGTTGTTCACAGTTGGATAGGCTTCAGGAAAGACTTGGCGTGAAACATATTGGCGCTCTTCTCCTTCTGGACCACTTGACAGAGTGACCTATGGCCTTGGTCCTTTGCGAAGCCTGCGAAACGCTAGCGACGCTTGTGGAGATGGAGTTGGTTGGGCCACAAAGTCTTCATCTTCAATCACCGGAGTGGTGACTTGAGTTGGGGGAGTAACAGGTGTTTCTGCTTGACGGGGGGAGTCTTGTGGGTGATCAGCCCATGAGTCATCCTGAGCAGTTGGCGTCAATGGACGACCAATGCTGATGAGTTCGTTGTTCGTAAGAATAGGCGATGATACCATGTTGTGCTCGATCTGAGGAAGGACTTCATCATCTTCAACATTGTCATGATGACCAATGTCTTCAGCTGCGGTGGGGTCAACAGCTGGAAGGTCTTCAGCTTTAGGAGCCTCTGTGGAAGCAGGCTCATGAACTATCATTCGACGTTCTTGTTGTGCAGATTCAGGACGAGCAACAGAAATCGGCTCGACTACAAGGGGCTCTGTGGGAGCAACCCGATCTCTCTTCTTGGTCTTACGCTTCTTGGTGGGTGGAGCATCATCAGTGGTGTTCTTGGTCTTGCGCTTTCTGGCCTTGGCTTCAGCTGCCCTTGTCTTCTAAAGCTCTGAAGCCACTGTGGGGACCTTAGGCTTCACGCGTGTCATACTGGCTGGAAAGACAATGCGAGGTTCTTCCCGCCTGGATGGTTCAGTTTGGTCCACAGATGGCTTCTTCTTCTGCTTGGTAGCCATCTTAGGGTCGATGCCAGGACGCCCAAGTGCCTTGCGCTTCTCAGCTTCATTGTAAGCTTGAACACACTTGGCAGCGAGAATCTTCATGCACTCACGAGAACCTTTGGCTTCATCACGTTTCTTGTGAAACGCTTCCTTGAGCTCATGCAGCATGACCTTGAAGTTCTGGACGTCTGCCACGCTGAGCTTGGCCACATGCTTCTTGAACTGAGCCTTTTCATAATCGATCTTATGCTTCAGCTCAACAATTTTCTGAGCAAGAGCCAGCTCAGGAGCAATGGCTCCATGGAAGGAGACGCTTAGGCCAATTGGAAGTTGCAGATCGTCAAAGCTGAGATTGGGGGTGTCAAACCACTCATCAATGAAGTTGTTCAATACTTCCACGTCAAAGAGAGGCAAATCATTGAAGATTTCCGCCTCTTGCTTGCTCTTTATCAGCTGCTCAAGAGCGTCATCAGCAAGATCGTCGTCACTTGACAGATCAATGGCGTCATTCTTGTTCCTTAGAACAGCAGCAGGGGTCAGAGCTGGACCAGTGGTGTGCATAGGCTTCTTTTTCTTCTTCTCAGACTTGGAGATGCGTGAGATATCTTCAGACTGCACACTTGGTGCAGGAGGAGCAGTGGCCAGAGGCTTCACTCGTGAAGCTTTTGGTGCAGGGGAAGGCTTCGAAGCTTTAGGTTTCTTCAGCTTCTTTGGCTTCGGTGATGCAGGCGCTTCGTCAGAATCAGCGTCGTCTGCAGGCTCATCCACGGCTGTCCCTTGAACCATAATATGAGTGATGAGACCTTCTAGGTTGTAGAAGGGCCCAACAAGATTGGGTTCAGCTTCGCGTGTGCCATCGGCACGAGGAGCAGAGGGGCCTGGATTGAAGTCTAATCCCCGCGACTTCTTGTTTTCTTTGTCCGAGTTCTTGGCAAACTGGAAGTTGTGCTTGAACAAATTGTCGTCACGACACCATAGCAATGAAGATGGGTCGACATCTGCAGGCTGTGGTCCACGGACCATGCAAGGGTAGAAGCCTTGTTCAATGGCTTCAGCTCTGGACCTGGGTGGAAGATTTTTGTACAAAATGTCTCCCCATGGTCACTTGATGGCATTCTTCTCAGCATATTCCTGGGTCACGAACCTGTACTTGTACCATTGTTCTGCCCAATATCTTCGAATCCATTGGATTCGGGTTTTCCGCTGACTATAGTCCTCCTCTGGATCTGTCTTGTACAGCTCATAGAGGTCAGGAGGCAAATCTCTTGAGGTGTTCCCACGGCGCTGTCTACCACCCTTCCTTGCAGACTTCTCTGTTGCCATGAAGTTTAGACTGAATGGCTTCAACACTGTCAAAGGCTTCCGTCTGCTGGTCAGACAGGAACTGGCTTCGGGAGAGTTGATGTGATGCTGTAAGAATTCTGCAAATGAATGCAGACTATGAGAACCGAGGGATTTTCCCACGGACATGTACCTGTGACAGCATTAGAGATGCGAGGGAAGGGAAGAGGTCATATGCATTCTCAGAAGATTTTGAAGATAAATCAGTTTAGAAGACATTAACCTCATAGCGCGAAGCCATTCACTTATATGTTGAGAGTTGGTTCCAGATTTGTACGAATCCAAGAATAAGTACAAGTGAGGAATCTAACTATGTGTGAAGCATAAGTGAATATACTAGGCATTATATGAGATGCAGACATGATAGATCCAAATTTGTGGAGGCAGAAACCACTTTTGGTACAAAGGATGAATCTATAGGATTAAAAAGACGGTAAAAAGAGGGTTTTAATTTACCACACGATGAACGGCTAGACGGAGTAGAAGATGAGGCCGAGAAGTTCGATCTTCCGTGCCCTAACTTGGCGACGGAGGACACCTACGGCGGCGGCGGAGAAGACGATGTCCGCGGCCGGCGTGAAGACGGCGTCGGAGAGGTCGCGGCAGCTAAGCGCTTCGTCGTCGGCATCGTCGAGAGCTAGCGGTGGCGCTAGGGTTTGTCGAGGTGGAGAGGTGGAAGAAGGATTTTGACCGCGATTGGATGGGTATTTATAGGGAAAGGGACGACACAGCTCAATTACGCAGGTGCCCCTGGCGGTTCACATCTGAGGGACACGTGGCGAACATGCAACACATTGGGAGTTGTCCCACGTTCCCACGCCCGCCTCGTCTGTCGGATGGTCGTTCCGGCTTCTCCAGGTTTCAGGCAATAAGAATTGAGCATTTAAAATAGATTTAATGTTTGTCTATGTATCTTCTGCTGACAAGGACGCAGAGAAGACATTCGACAGTTTCAACAGAATGCATATGATTTGGATAGATAGAGTTTGAGGTAGGAAGCATAGAGAGGTTAGGGTCCGATCACATTCACTTAGTTCAAAAGATTCAAACGAGAAGACATAGCTATAAGTGAATGCTGTAGAGCACAGAACACTAATATATGTATATATCAGAATGCAAACAAATCAACATAGTGAAGATAATCATGAAGACAAGTTGAAATTGAAGACAAACCAAATGCGAAGACATAGCAAATGTAACGCCATGAGAAAAACACTTCAAACAGAAGAATTTGGTGGGGGCGTCACCCACCGTATAGGAAGTATTAGACCCAGACACGGCGCACAATTATCGTGGTGCTCCGAAGTCAAATTCCACGTTAATGTATTCACACTTAGAATGTAAGTCTTCATTGATTGAAGATATACTTTACTTCGTGTGTTGCACATCTAAGTCATCATCATGCATAAGTGTTAGGATGTGTGCCTGATCACAGGACATTTGAGGATTCCAAGATATTTAGCTCACACTGTAACTTGCAAAACCTTTTCTCAACCAAGGGCTTTGTGAAGATATCTGCCAGTTGCTCTTCAGTGTTGATGTGTATGATATCAATATCTTCCTTCATGACATGATCTCTGAGAAAGTGATGACAAATTTCAATATGCTTTGTCTTCGAGTGCTGAACTGGGTCATTGGCAATCTTGATGGCGCTTTCGTTGTTGCAGTAGAGTGGTACTTGTTTCAGATGGATGCCATAGTCCTTGAGTGTTTGCTTCATCCATAGAAGCTGAGCGCAACATGATCCAGCAGCAATGTATTAAGATTCAGTAGTGGAGAGTGATACACAGTTCTGCTTCTTTAAAGACCAACAGACAAGTGATCGTCCCAGAAAGTGACATGTGCCTGATGTAGACTTGCGATCCACCTTGTCACCAGCATAATCAGCATCCGAGAATCCAACTAGATCAAATTCTGAGCCCTTTGGATACCATAATCCTAATGTTGGGGTGTAAGCCAAATACCGAAGAATTCGCTTCACAGCTAAGTGATGTGATTCCTTTGGTGCCGCTTGGAATCGAGCACATATGCAAACACTAAGCATAATATCTGACCTAGATGCGCATAAATAAAGTAAAGAACCAATCATGGAGTGGTATACCTTTTGATCGAACTCTTTACCATTGGCTCCAGGACCCAGATGACTCTTGGTTGGCATTGGCGTCATGTAACCTTTGCAGTCTTGCATTCCAAACTTCTTCAGACAATCTTTGAGGTATTTCTCTTGAGATATGAAGATGCCATTTCTTTGCTGACGAATTTGAAGACCAAGGAAGAACTTCAGCTCACCCATCATGGACATCTGATATTGCTCTTGCATCATGTGTCCAAACTCATCACTGTATTTCTGGTTGGTGCAGCCGAAGATAATGTCATCCACATATATTTGGCACACAAACAGTTCACCATCATATGTCTTCGTGAAGAGTGTGGGATCCAGGGAACCAGGTTTGAAGCCTTTGCTCTTCAGGAAGTCTTTGAGCGTGTCATACCAAGCGCGAGGGGCTTGTTTGAGGAAATACAGTGCCTTGTTTAGCTTGTACACCATGTCAAGATGTTTTGGATATTCAAAGCCAGGAGGTTGTGCGACATACACTTCTTCTTCAATCTTGCCGTTGAGAAATGCACTCTTCACATCCATTTGATACAGCAAGATGTTGTGATGGTTAGCATAGGCTAGCAGTATGCGAATAGCTTCAAGCCTAGCCACAGGAGCAAATGTTTCATCGAAGTCAATCCCTTCAATTTGAGTGTATCCTTGAGCAACGAGACGAGCTTTGTTTCTGACAACTTGACCATGCTCATCTTGTTTGCTGCGATATATCCATTTTGTGCCTATTATGTTGTGCTTGCGGGGGTCAGGATGCTTGACAAGTTCCCAGACATTGTTCAGCTTGAACTGTTGAAGCTCTTCTTGCATAGCTTGAATCCATTCAGGTTCCATGAAGGCTTCAGCAACATTCTTAGGTTCAGATATTGAGACAAAAGCAAAGTGCCCACAGAAATTTGCTAGTTGTGTTGCTCTTGAACGAGTGAGTGGACCAGGCGCATTGATGCTATCAATTATCTTCTCAATCTGTACTTCATTTGCAACACGAGGATGAACTGGACGAAGATTTTGCTCTTGCTGATCATTGTCATCGTTGGGAGGATTGTCTTCGGGCTGAGCATTGTCTTCAGGTTGATTAGGTGCAGAAATGATAAGTTCCTCTTCAGGCTGTGCTTCAGACGGTATGATTTCTCCAGTTCCCATTAGCTTGATGGATTCACTGGGTGGAACTTCATCTAGCACATTTGGCAGATTCTCTCTTTGCGAGCCGTTAGTCTCATCGAACCGCACATCCACAGTTTCAACCACTTTATAGTGAAAGAGGTTGAAGACTCTGTAGGAGTGTGAGTCCTTTCCGTAACCGAGCATAAAACCTTCATGTGATTTCGGTGCAAATTTTGAAGTGTGATGTGGATCCTTGATCCAGCACCTAGCACCAAATACTCTGAAGTAGCTGACATTTGGCTTCTTACCAGTGAGCAGTTCATAGGATGTTTTCTTCAGAAGCTTGTGAAGATAAACATGGTTGATGACATGGCATGCAGTATCAATAGCTTCAGGCCAGAACTTTCTTGGTGTTTTGTATTCATCGAGCATCATCCGAGCCATCTCAATGACTGTTCTGTTCTTGCGCTCCATGATGCCATTCTGCTGAGGGGTGTACGGAGCTGAGAACTCATGAGTGATGCCTAATGTATCCAAGTACAGATCGAGGCCGGTGTTCTTGAACTCTGTGCAGACGCCATAGTTGTTCATGGCACGGTTGGCGAAGCGTCTGAAGACATCCTGCACTTCAGTCTTGTAGAGAATTATGTGAACCCATGTATATCTTGAATAATCATCAACAATGACGAAGCCATAGAGACAAGCAGTTGTAGTGAGAGTAGAGTAGTGAGTGGGGCCAAAAAAGTCCATGTGTAGCAGCTCGAAGGGTTGAGATGTCGTCATGATTGTCTTCGAGGGATGCTTGGCCCTAGTCATCTTTCCAGCTTCGCAGGCACCGCACAAATGATCCTTCTTGAACTTGATGCCCTCGATGCCTATGACATGCTTCTTCTTTGCGAGAGTGTGTAAGTTCCTCATGCCAGCATGCCCTAGCCTCCGATGCCAGAGCCAGCACTCTGAAGCTTTTGCAAGAAGGCATACGGCAAGCTGTGGCCCTGCTGAGAAATCTACCATGTATAGATCATCTTTCCGGTACCCTTCAAAGACTAGAGACTTGTCAGATTCCATAAGTACAAGACAACGATATTTTCCAAATATCACAATCATGTTCAAGTCACAAAGCATTGAGACAGACATTAAGTTGAAACCAAGGGATTCAACAAGCATCACTTTATCCATGTGCTGATCCTTTGAGATCGCAACTCTACCTAGACCCAATACCTTGCTTTTACCAGTTTCAGCAAATGTGATGTGACTTTTGTCAGATGGACGTAAGGTTGAGTCCATGAGAAGACTTCGATCACCAGTCATATGATTAGTGCATCCGCTGTCCATAATCCATTCTGAAGCATGAGGTGTCATACCCTAAAGTACAGTTAGGGGGATAGGCTTCACCAAGAGTATTGTGTAGCATAAACATTTGATGGGCAAGAGGATTATCAAAGCTTAGATCAAGATTAGGACTGATAGGATGATTGGCAAACGATTCAGGAACAAAATACATAGTGAGACCATTTGGGCATTTGATCTTGCGCCCTATAAGATGTTTTAGGTCCCCAGCAATAGCATTAGACTCCTTTGATTTCCGGCTGGAGACCTTTCCCTGCAAAAGAAAGTTAATTCTTCTTAACTACCCACATCTTCAGGGGTGGCTTAGAAGCAATGAGTCTAAGTGCAGCATCTGAGAACTTCGGCTTTGGAGCCCTAGCAAATAGCCTTGCAGGAGATGAATGATACTCATATGAATAAGCAGAAAAGTTCTTAGTCTTATGAACATAGCGGTTTGAAGAAACACGCTTATATTCATAAGTCTGAGTATGGTTTCCCTGCAAAACATTGGCGTTAGGGTGACTCAGGTGAGTCCTCTGTCTGTATGAAGCCTTTGGGCCATATGAAGCCTTTGGTCTGGGATTTGTCTTCTTCCCAGGTGATGTCATGATGACATTCACAGGAAGATTCTCAAGACAACTTTTGGGAACCCAGATCTTCTTCATAGGTGGCCCATTCCTGCAGTTAGTACCAATATACCTGGCAAACACTTCACCATTCTGATACTTAAACAGTTTATAGTTTGCATCAAAGGATTCATCAATGATAATAGGGTTAGCACAGGTGAAGCCAGATAAGGTGGATGGATCCACTGAAGGTCCCTTTGCAGCAACCCATGTGGTTTTGGGGTACTGCTCAGGCTTCCAGTAGGAGCCATCAACATTCATTTTCCTCTCGAACCCAACACCCTCTTTCCTAGGGTTTCGGTTCAGAATATGCTTTTTGAGGACATGGCACAGTGTCTGATGCCCATTGAGACTTTTGTACATCCCTGTTTCAAGCAATGTCTTCAACCTAGCATTTTCATCAGCAATAGTAGTGGTATCCTCAGCAGAGGGGTTACTTACCACATCAGCAGTTGAAGATATTGCAACAGTAGCAGCAGTAGAACATTCAGCAACAGAAGTAGCGTTATCACGCTCAAGGCATTTTAGACATGGTGGTTCAAATCCTTCCTGAGCGGAACTGATCTGTTGAGCGTGAAGTGACTCATTCTCTTTTTGAAGATCTTCATGAGTCGCTCTCAATTTCTCAAGCTCTTGCTTCCTTTGAAGATAATCATAGGAGAGCTTTTCATGAGTTGTTAAGAGCGTTTCATGACGACTTTCAAGTTCCCGGTACTTAACATGAAGATTTTTTATGTCTTCAATTAAGGACTGAGAACGGGTCATTTCAGCGTCCAACGGGTCATCGCTTTTATCTTGAAGTTTTTGAGTATGTTCCATAGCTTTCTGTTGTTCAGTTGCAATTTTAGCAAGTGTTTTGCAGTTGGGTTTGGATTCACAATCAGAGTCATCTTCACTAGATGTTTGAAAGTAAGCATCGCGTGATTTTACCTTGGCACCACGTGCCATGAAGCAGTAGGTGGGAGCAGAGTCGTCCTTGTCATTAGCTTCAGCGTTGGTGACGGAGCCATTGTCTTCAGTGTTGAAGATGGACTTGGCAACGTAGGCTGTAGCTAGAGCCAGACTTGCAACGCCAGGGTCGGACTCCTCCTCAGACTCCACCTCCGCCTCCTCAGAAGCAGACTCCTCCTCTGAATCCATCTCCTTGCTGACAAAAGCACGAGCCTTGCCAGATGAGCTCTTCTTATGAGATGAAGACTTGGATGAGGACTTCGAAGAAGACTTTGAGGATTTCTACTTCTTCTTGTCATCAGAATCATATTCCTTCCTCTTCTTCTTCTTCTTGTTCTCATTGTCCCACTGTGAACACTCAGAGATGTAGTGTCCAGGTTTGTTGCACTTGTGACATGTTCTCTTCTTGTAGTCATGAGTGGAAGCTTCATCATTTCTTGAGCTGGATCGTGAAGACTTTCTGAAGCCCTTCTTCTTGGTGAACTTCTGGAACTTCTTCACAAGCATAGCAAGTTCCTTTCCAATGTCTTCAGGATCATCAGAACTGCAGTCAGATTCTTCTTCAGATGAGGAAACAGCTTTTGCCTTCAAAGCACGAGTTCGGCCGTAGTTGGGACCATAGATATCTCTTTTCTCAGATAGCTGGAACTCATGTGTGTTGAGCCTCTCAAGTATATCAGACGGATCGAGTGTCTTGAAGTCAGGGCGTTCTTATATCATGAGGGAAAGGGTGTCGAACGAGCTGTCATGTGATCTCAGTAGTGTCTTGATGATTTCATGCTTGGTAATCTCAGTGGCGCCGAGAGCACGGAGCTCATTTGTGATGTCAGTGAGGCGATCAAACGTGAGCTGGACATTCTCATTGTCGTTTCTCTTGAAGCGGTTGAAGAGGTTGCGAAGAACACTGATCCTTTGATCTCTCTGGGTTGAGACGCCTTCGTTGACCTTGGAGAGCCAGTCCCAGACTAGCTTTGACGTTTCTAGAGCACTCACACGGCCATACTGTCCTTTAGTCAGATGACCACAGATGATGTTCTTGGTAGTAGAATCCAGTTGAATGAACTTCTTGACATCTACACGGGTGACACCTTCACCAGTCTTGGGAACGCCATTCTTGATGACATACCAGAGGTCGACATCAATGGCTTCAAGATGCATGCGCATCTTATTCTTCCAGTAGGGATATTCAGTTCCATCGAAGACGGGGCAAGCAGCGGAGACTTTGATTATCCCTGCAGTCGACATAGCTAAAACTCCAGGTGGTTAAACCGAATCACACAGAACAAGGGAGTACCTTGCTCTGATACCAATTGAAAGTGCTAGTTATCGACTAGAGGGGGGGTGAATAGGCGATTTTTATGAAAGTCTTCAAAACATGAGAGTTTAGAAGACAAACAATAGAAATGAACCTATTGATATGCAGCGGAAGGTTGACTACACTAGGCAAGCCATAGTCAAGTATTCAATGAAGTGAAAGTGCGAAGACTAATAGCAGCTAGGTAGTACGGATTAGGATGGAAGATGGTATGAAGCCAAACAACGATAGAAGTCACACAGTGAAGACAAATAGGTAAAGCAAACAAGCAATTACTTCACGAAGACAAACTGTAAGTAAAGAGAGGGAGAGGATAGAACCAGTCACTTGTTGAGGACACATGATTTGTTGGACCAGTTTCAGTTACTGTGACAACTATACATCTGGTTAGGGAGGCTGAGATTCAACTCAGAAGACTGCGTCTTCACCTTATTCCCCTTGAGCTTAGGACACCCAGTCCTCGCCCAATTACTCTGGTAAGTCTTCAAGGTAGACTTCCAAACCTTCACAGACTTCGTTCACCGGCGATCCACAATGACTATTGGATGCTCAGAACCGACGCCTAACCGGCTGGAGGATTCACAGTCCTCAAGTGTAACAAGTCTTCAGGTCACGCGGACAAAAAGACTACAGTGATGCCTAACACTCTTTGGCTCTAGGTGTTTGGGCTTTGTCCTCGCAAGGATTTCTCTCTCTCTCTCAAAAGCTTCAGAGGTGGGTTGCTCTCAAACGACAAAAGCCGTGCACTTACTCTGAGCAGCCACCAATTTATGGTGTAGGGGTGGGCTATTTATAGCCACTAGGCAACCCAACCTGATTTGTCCGAAATGACCCTGGGTCACTAAGGAACTGACACGTGTTCCAACGGTCAGATTTCAAACACACGCGAGAACTTTACTTGAGCTACAAGTAAAGCTGACTCATCCAGCTCTGGATAAGATTTGCTCTCATTGTCTTCGCTCGAAGACATAGGATTTTGGTTGAGCATCACTTCAGTCACTCTGACTTTGTTCACTGGGACCCCACTTAACAGTAAGGTGGTTCCTACGACTCAACAAAGAAGAAAAGGAAACAACGAAACAACTAGGTCTTCGCGCTCCATAGTCTTCACGCAATGCCTTCTCTTGTCATAGTCTTCAATGTGAATATCTTCACATACCACCATCGTCTTCAATGTCTTCATACATTTTTAGGGGTCATCTCCGGTAAGTAAACCGAATCAATGAGGGACTACTACCTGTGTTATCCTGCAATTCTCACAAACACATTAGTCCCTCAACCAGGTTTGTCGTCAATACTCCGGGCGGCACTAGATGCACTTACAGGTACGCCACACCCCTCCCGATCAACAGGACCCCCGTTTCGACCGTTGGAGGTCCGTTTCCTCCGTTTTGCGGTACGCCAGACCCCTCCCGATGAACAGGATCCCGTTTCGAATGTGGCCGGTCGAACACAAGGCCGTTTCCTCCGTTCTGCGGTACGCCAGGCCTCGTTTCCATCGGCTGTTCCGTCCAAGCCCTCCCGATGAAGACGACGACGCATTCCGTTCTGACCCAGCTGGTTGGCTCCCCATGAACACGATGACGTTGTTTCTCCGTTCCGACCCAGCCATGTACACGAGCCCTAGCCATACGTATGCGCGTGTAGGTGTTCGAGACCCTGCCCGTATGTACGTACGTGGCCGTATTTTCTTTCTTGCACACTTGCCGCGGTACGTACGTGTACATGCTACGTGCGCGCCTCTACTATGACACGTGCGCGCCTCTACATCGACCAGTATGTACGTACACGTTCGCGACCAGAATGACAACGCTACGTACACTTTGACCAGGTGGGTCCCGACTGTCAGGCACTTCCTTGCCTGCGAAGATGTAGCTGGTGGGTCCTAGCAGTCAGGGGGCGAATCGTTTTTTTGCCCGGACGCACTTCCTTGCGTGCGAAGATGTAGCTGGTGGGTCCCAGCTGTCAGGGGGGAACGCTTTTTTCATGAAATACGGTGGCCCGTCTGGTGGGTCCCCGCCGTCAGGTGGAGGAATAATTATTTTGCGCGTAATGAGGAGGCACTTCCTTGCCGCGGCCGTGGACCCAGATGTCAGCCTCTCCACGTACAGTCCACGTCCGATGGAAGCCGTTCCTTGACCACGTTGATCATGCCGCACCGAGAGCACCAGGGCGATGGACGACGGCGAGGCCTAGGAAGGGGACGACGCGGAGCCGGGGAAGACGCGGCAGTGGATGCCCATGCGTAGAGGAGTATGAGGGTTCACTAGTTCGCTGCGGTGTGAGGCTGCCGTCGCCGCAGAATAATAGGGGGTGTGGGTGAGTAGAGGGATGGGCAGATGGCCTGGCCAGCGGTGGGAGTAGTTGGGGGCGGTGAGGCCTCCGCCGCATCACAGCCACCCACGGGAGGCAGGAGCACGAGGCACGACCAGCGCTGGTTTGGGCGGCTGGAGTAAGAAGACCAGAGGTTGAAGAAGCACTACGGTCGTTGGATGGACATCGTACGGTCACTGGAGCTAGAATCGTGCATATTGACTAAGTTGACAAAGCCCTCCGTCCCCGTCAACTTAGTAGGCCCACAAGTCAGCCTGCCACTATACTGGGTCCCAGCTAGCAGGGGGAGTATTCATATTTTGTGCGTAATAAGGAGGCACTTCCTTGCGTGCGAAGATATAGCTGGTGGGTCCAAGCTGTCAGCGGCGGTAACGTTTTTTTCACGAAATACAGAGGCCTTTTCGGTGGGTCCCAGATGTCAGGTGGAGGAATCATTATTTTGCGCGTAATAAGGATGCATTTCCTTGTGTGCTGCCGTGGACCCAGCTGTCAGCCTCTCCACGTACAGTCCACTTCAGATTCATGTCGGCCGTTGACCATGTTGACCAGGCCGCGCCGAGAGCACCAGGGCGGTGGACGACGGCGAGGCCTAGGAAGGGAACGACATGGAGGCAGGGAAGACTCGGCAGTTGTTTCCCACGTGGAGGGGAGTACGACTGTACGAGGGTTTACTGGTTCGTCTGCCATCGCCGGAGAATAACAGCAGGTGTGGGTGAGTAGAGGGATGGCTAGGACAGCAATGGGAGTACGGTGGGGCGGTGAGGCCTGCGCGGCAACACAGCCGGCCGCGGGGAGGAGGGCGCAGGCAATCCCGCCGGCGCTTGTTTGAGCGGCTGGAGCAGGAAGAGCAGAGATTGAAGAAGCACGACGGCCGTTGGATGGACATCCAACAGTCACTGCTTGTGCGTCAACCTTTTTTTAGGAAAGCCTCAAATCTGTGGAAAACATCATACAGCCCATTTGCCATTATTTCTAATAATTTACAGCCCATTTGCTAATTCTTAAGGTTTTTTTGGAGCCCATATTCTTTTTCTTAGCATTACAGCCCATATTGTGGCCATGGTTAAAAAATTATATGAAATTTTGCATATTTCGGTGTGGTCCGAACTATTTTTAATCCCGAAATTTCGAGTCACATTCAAACTAATTTTAAAAATAAATGTATATCAATATAAAATCCAACAAATTGTCCACGCATAAAAATCAATGCAATTTAAAATCTCGAAATAAAAAAAGAAATTTGAAACTAATTGCCGGTTTGA
Organism: Triticum aestivum; assembly: GCF_018294505.1. NCBI lineage: Eukaryota > Viridiplantae > Streptophyta > Magnoliopsida > Poales > Poaceae > Triticum > Triticum aestivum. The sequence continues at coordinate 213,896,982 of NC_057814.1, forward strand.
TGTGTTTTAGAAATGTGCAGCCCATTTGTTGGGGATATTACTGCTGGGTATAAACCGGCCAGGAGAGGCCGGGTTATCCCCATAATGAGTTATTATATTTGAAGCCCATGCAGACAAGGATTGTGGCGCTTTACGATGTCCCAAGGCCCAAAGGCGGATTAAGGCCTGTAGACATAAACTGACATTGATATGTAAACTTGTGTTGTAAAATAGGAAGAGTAGAGACCGGGCCGGACACGTTTATGAGCCGGCCTCGGGATTCTGTAAACCGACGGGCGTCAACCCATGTATATAAGGGGACGACCCAGTGGCGGTTTAGGGACAACAATCAACAACTCGAGAGCCAGGCATAGCGGATTCTCTCCCTGGTCATCGAAACCCTAGGAATTCCACAACAACTGGATTAGGCCTTTACCTTCATCGCAAGGGGCCGAACCAGTATAAACTTCTTACGTCCTTTGTCCGCTTTAACCCCTTTAAGCTAACCCGTCGCGATGGATCCACGACTAAGTCCTTTCCCTAGGACATCTGCCGTGACAAAACCACGACAGTTGGCGCCCACCGTGGGGCTATCGCATGATGGTTTCGAGTTCTTAGAGGGCAGCTTCGAAGGGCTCAAGGGATACGCTGTGGGCCGGATGACTAAGAGTCGTCGCAGCAAGCTTTACATCAACGACGCAGGTTGGGGCCCCGAGGCCGGCTCAATTGAGTACGGGTACCAGGTCCCCTTCGGCGGCATTCACGTCTTCATTCGCAAGATCGGCGAACCAGGCCCTGAGCCGGACATCTGCACCGACATCGTCAAAACTGCTCAGCGTGCGAAACCCACCCGGGTTCAGCCTGCCACGAAGCGTGCATTCGTGGGAGTCATCGACAGAGCGGAATCTGAGGTTAGATCGGCATCTGGTGGTGAGACCGTCGTTTACTCTGATGACGAGTCATCGACCGGAGAGACCGAGTCATTGTACCAGTTGCAAGATGGCCGGATTAGGGGCTGTTCCAATGGCGACAGTATTTCAGACCCCTTCGATCCGCCAAGCCGGGTTGCGATCTTCATGGCCGGTACACAGCCTGCGCACCACTCTTCGACCACAACGGCGATGGTTTCCGGATCAGTAGCGGCGACAGCAGCCGGGGCAGGAGCCCCTGTGCGACCGCCGGCTCAGGTTTTATCTGACTTATTTGACGCTTTGGCAACGCTGATGGCGGAAGTTAACACGGCGAATCAAGAGGAGCATAATGCGGAAATCGTGAAGGTGAAAGATCAGATAACTCAAGCCAAGGCAGACCTGGCGGCTGAGGATACCAGGATGGCTGCAGAACGAGCCGAGTTGGATGCACAGGCTTACCGGCTTATGTTAGATCAGAGCGCGTCAAATGATGTCATGAGGAGAAGGTACCGATCTCACCTACCTCCGGTTTATGAGGCAAGAAATCTCTTTAACACACCAGGAGCAGGAACTAGTAATTAGCCAGTGGTGAACCGGGTGGAGGCACCTGGAACGGGGACACCGGTTCAGCCGCGCCTGACGGATCCGCCTCGTCAGAACAATGTCCTGCCACAACACGTCCCAACACTACCGGGTCATTACTCTAACCCGTTGGATAACATTGTTGCCGCCGCTTCATGATTGGCAGCTCTCCCGATCGAAGGCGAGTCCCCAGTAGCGGTCGAGACACGACGGGCTAGAGAGCTCCTTCAGACAGCCTTGACTCAACAACAAGCTTATTCCTACAGCCGCGAGAGGATTCATTCCACTCCCCGCCCAAGCCGGAGTTACAGCAGGCAGATGGATGAACCAGCCGTGTCGAGCAGTGCGCAAAATCGTAATACGCCTCATGGCCATAACCCGGCGGGTGGCGGTGGTGATGCTCAGGATGTGGTGGATCGTGCTAGGGCACGTCGACAGGCCGAGTTAGCAGCGCAACATGAAGCCCGCCAACGTACTCCGGTTCGTCCAACAACTTCGGAGGAACCAGGGGTTACCTCCAGTTCTTTGGGGGTGCCGTGTCTCGTCCGAGCGCTGCGCAATGTACGACTGCCCAAGGATTTCAAGGGCCCACGTAAGGAGCCGAATTACACTGCCGATTTATCCCCCGAGTCATGGGTTGAAAGCTATGAGATGGCAATGGAGATGCTGGATGTGGACGATGTGGCATGTGCTAAATACTTCACCATGATGTTGGAGGGAACAACTCGCACATGGTTGAAAAACCTGCCAGCTAACTCCATTGGGTCATGGGCCGAGTTAAGGTCCCGGTTTATCCAGAATTTCAAGGATACATGCAAGCAGCCCATGTCAACTGTGGACTTAGCTGCCTGTGTCCAGGAGGAAGGAGAGTCAACAACCCATTGGGTGCGCCGGGTTTCAGAAATATTGCATTCATCTGACCGCATCAACGCTGATACAACAGTTTTAACGTTGGAAGGCAACTGCGGGTTTGCACCCGTGAAGTTGAAGTTGGGACGGCTCAAACGTCACTGCAATGACATGGGGACATTTATGGCAGCTCTGGTGAAGTATGCCGACTCTGATAGTACCAAGGACCCCGAGTCTGACGATGACAAGACAGGGAAGGGAAAGAAGAGCAGCAACACCAAAGGGCAACTGCATAACCCGACGGGTCATGGAAACAATGGTAAGCGTAAAGCGGATAACTGTCTAGATTTTGTGGCTAATACCAACACGCAGGATAATGGCCAGCGTTGTAAGGGTAAGTCGCCGCCGCGTGGTGGAGGATCAGGTCCCAATCCTGAGCGCCTATCTCACCTGTTAAACCAGCCTTGCCCGAAGCATGGGTCGCGGGATAAGCCGACCACGCACTTCTGGAAGGATTGTTATATTATGTGGGAGTTCAAAAATTCAATTTTTTCGGTATGATCATGGACCAGGCGGCGGTTCAGGCCCCGGATCTCATGGGCCGGGTTACGGTGGAGGCAGTTTCGGTTCAGGATTTCACGGTAATCAGAGCGGACATGGCAATCAAGGCAATCAGGGCAACCAAGGTGGTTATAATCATCAGGGGAGTGAGCAGCAACAGCAGCAGTCGGGTTACCAGAGCAACCCGAAGCAGTTGAATAGTGGGCAGTACCATGTCTTCACCACAAGCCTGTGCAAGCGCGATCAGAAGCTTCATAAAAGGGCAGTGAACTCCGTTGAACCGGTGGTGCCCCGTTACTTGCGCTGGTCTGAACAGCCCATTGTGTGGAGTCGAGAGGATCATCCACCTCGGGTTGATAATCCGGGTCATCTAGCATTGGTGGTGGCACCTCAGGTTGGAGGTATAAGTTCAGCAAGGTACTCATGGATGGAGGGAGTAGTATCAATATCCTTTATTATGAGACCTTTCGTCGCATGGGGTTAACAGATAAAAATCTTAAACCGTCAAACACCGTTTTTCATGGTGTGGTGCCTGGTAAATCGGCGTATCCAGTTGGTAAGATAACTCTGGAGGTTGCTTTTGGAGATGAGCATGACTCGAGATCAGAAACACTGACTTTCGAAGTGGTGAAAATCAAGAGCCCATATCATGCCCTATTTGGACGGCCGGCTTATGCCAAGTTCATGGCAAGGCCCTGTTATGTTTATCTGCAACTCAAGATGCCGGGCCATAAGGGGACCATCACAGTGCATGGTAGCCGCAAGATTGCTTTAGAATGTGAAGAAGGTGATGCGGCATATGCTGAGTCGGTTTGTGCGGCAGAGGAGTTGAAGTTCTACAAAGACAATGTTGATTCGACGGATATGACCTCTTTGAAGAAACCAACTACAGAGCATGATCCGGCCTTGAAGTTTAAATCGGCTGATGAGACTAAGCTGGTTGATTTTGTTCCTGGCGATTCATCCCAGCAGTTTAGCATCAGCGCTAACTTGAATCCGAAATAGGAAAGCGCGCTCATCGAGTTCATCCGTGAGAACCGGGACATCTTTGCATGGAAACTCTCCGACATGCCAGGTGTACCGAGGGAACTCGCTGAGCACACTCTTAATGTTGATCCCAAGTTTAAACCGGTCAAGCTGTTTCTCCGCCGCTTCAATGAAGAAAGGCGCAAGGCTATTGGTGAGGAGGTAGCCAGGCTCATAGCGGCTGGGTTTATCGTCGAAGTATTTCATCCTGAGTGGTTGGCTAATCCGGTGATGGTACTTAAGAAGAACGGCACTTGGCGTATGTGTCTGGATTACATAGATTTGAACAAGGCTTGTCCAGCAGATCCTTTTGCTCTCCCTCGTATTGATCAGATCATTGATGCTACGGCGGGTTGTGAGCGTTTGAGCTTTCTGGATGCATACTCTGGTTACCGTCAGATCAAAATGGCAGTTAAGGACCAGGAGAAGACATCTTTTATAACTCCCTTTGGAGCCTTCTGCTATGTGTCTATGCCTTTGGGGCTCAAGAGTGCCCAGGCAACTTATCAGCGTTGTGTGCAGAATTGTCTTCATAATCAGATCGGCCGCAATGTTCATGCTTATGTGGATGATATTGTGGTGAAATCCAGAAAGGAGGAGACATTGATAGATGACTTGAAGGAGACCTTTGATAACCTCCGGGTTTATAAAATGATGTTTAATCCGGCCAAGTGTGTCTTTGGTGTACCGGCAGGCAAACTCTTGGGCTTTCTGGTGTCTAACAGGGGCATTGAAGCTAACCCGGAGAAAATCAAGGCTATAACTTCTTTGGCTAAACCAAAGTGTATCAATGATGTTCAATGCCTGGCAGGTCGGATTGCAGCCTTGAGCCGGTTTATCAGTCGCCTTGGGGAGAAGGCCATCCCTTTATATCAGATGCTGAAGAAGACGGATGACTTCGTCTGGAGTGACGCCACCAATGAAGCATTTGAGGACTTGAAGCGGCAGCTGGCCGAGCCGCCGGTCCTGTTGATAAAGAGCCCTTGTTGTTATATGTGGCTGCTAACGCCCGGGCTGTTAGCGTGACTATTGTGGTGGAACGCAAGGAGGCCGGAAAGGAGTATCCAGTTCAACGGCTGGTTTATTATATCAGTGAGGTACTTATTGAGTCGAAGCAGAGGTACCCACATTGGCAGAAGCTGGTGTACGGAGTTTTTATGGCGAGCCGGAAGCTTAAGCAATATTTCCAGGGCTATCCTATCACTGTGGTCAGTTCTGCTCCTTTGGGGGATATAATCCAGAACAGGGAAGCAACTGACCGGGTTGCCAAGTGGGCTATTGAGCTTGGGCCTCACGGGTTAAAATATATGCCCCGGACGGTGATCAAATCTCAGGCACTTGTGGACTTCATCAATGACTGGACAGAGTTACGGGCGCCAGAAGAGAAGCTGGATCATACTTATTGGACTATTCATTTCGATGGGTCCAGGCAATTGGAGGGCTCGGGGGATGGAGTCGTATTAACTTCCCCACGAGGTGATAAATTTTGTTATGTTCTCCGTTTAATGTTCCCTTGCACTAACAATGCAGCTGAGTATGAGGCTTTACTCCATGGTCTTCGGATGGCTAAGGAGATGAATTTAAGACGAGTTAAGTGCTTCGGTGACTCGAACCTGGTGGCTCAACAAGTGTCTGGTACTTGGGATTCCAAGGACCCACTCATGGAAGCATATCGTCGAGAGGTGGACATTGTTGTAGGTCACTTCAAAGGTTATCAGGTCGATCATGTGGACCGGCGGAAGAACGAAGCGGCGGACGCTTTAAGTCATTTGGGTTCCCAACATAAACTGGTTCCACCCGTCTTTCTGGATGTGCTAGATAATCCATCGGTCAACCTCCCAACAGAGGAGGATTTGGCTGTTCCTGATCTGGAGGCTCAGTTGGTGGCGGCTCTTCATGTCATCCCAGATTGGACGGTCTCATATTTGGCGTATATGAACCGGGGCGAGTTACCGGAGGATGAAACCTTGGCCAGGCAGATAATCCGGCGGTCCAAGTCCATGACTATTGTCAATGGAGAGTTACATCATTGCAGTGTGACAGGGGCGTTTCAGCGTTGTGTGTCTCGTGAAGAAGGCCGTGAGATTTTGCGTGAGATCCACGAAGGAGATTGTGGTCACCACGCCGGTTCAAAGTCTCTAGTAGCCAAGGCTTTTCGTCACGGTTTTTATTGGCTGATGGCTCATGCCGATGCTGAGGACTTGGTCAAAAGGTGTGATGGTTGTCAAAAATTCTCACGATGTGCTCATGTACCGGCTCAAGAATTGAGGATGATTCCAATCACTTGGCCGTTTGCGACTTGGGGGCTGGATATGGTTGGGCCCTCTAAGAGATCTAAGGATAAGAAGACCCACCTTCTGGTGGCAGTTGATAAGTTCACTAATTGGGTGGAGGCAGAGCCAGTTAGTAAGTGTGACGCAGCTATGGTGGTTCAATTCATCAAGAAGGTGATTTTCCGGTTTGGCTTTCCACACAACATTATAACTGATAATGGCACTAATCTGTCCAAGGGTGCTATGAAAGAATTTTGGCAACGAGAGCACATCCGGCTTGACGTATCATTAGTGGCTCACCCCCAATATAATGGTCAAGCGGAGAGAGCCAATCAAGAGATCTTGAGAGGCATAAAACCCCGGCTCATGGTTCCTTTGCAACAGACACCGAATTGTTGGGTGGAGGAGTTACCTTCTGTGTTATGGAGCATCAATACCACACCCAAGAGATCTACGGGTTACACGCCTTTTTTCATGGTTTACGGAGCAGAGGCGGTTCTCCCTAGTGACATCCGTCATGACTCGCCTCGTGTGGCGGCTTATGTCGAAGCTGATAATGAGAAGGCACGACAGGAAGCACTTGACCTGTTAGATGAGGAGCGTGACATTGCAGCAGCCCGTTCGGCGATTTATCAGCAAGATCTGCGTCGTTATCACAGCCGCCGGGTTGGAATCAGAACTTTTCAAGAAGGCGATCTGGTGCTCTGACTCATCCAGGATCAGACTGATATGCACAAGTTATCCCCGCCTTGGGTAGGGCCCTTTGTGGTCAGCAAGAATCTGCATAATGGGTCATACTACCTTATAGATGTTCGAGAGCACAAAGACTCACGTAAATCGGAAGAGGAGACCCACCGGCCGTGGAATATCGCTCATCTTCGGCCTTACTATACTTGAGTCACAGGCTCTGCTTATGTACATAGTTATGACAATGTATATATTATGATCAATATAATAAACCGGAGCCTCAGCTAAAGCGGGGTATCTATTGTTTTTCTTACATCATGTGTGGTTACATGGGGGCTTCTGTTTATAAAGCGGCGTCCGGTTTACCCCTTGATTTAGCTTATAAAGCCATATATAAAAATCACTTGGGGGCTTGGTCGTATTCGAGCCATAGCTACGCCTCTTGATCGGCGCAAGGCCACAAGGAAAATCACTTGGGGGCGTGGTCGTATTCGAACCATAGCTATGCCTCTTGATCGGCGCAAGGCCACAAGGAAAATCACTTGGGGGCTTGGTCGTATTCGAACCATAGCTACACCTCTTGATCGGCTCAAGGCCAAAAGAAAATTACTTAGGGGCCAAAGAGAGTGTTGCAAAAGCACAACTCAAACATAGGCACCCGCTGAGCACAGCTCAAAATATTGCTTGGGGATTCTTTGCTTTGTAATGAACAAAGAATCTACACTTTGTAATAGGCTATCAAGCTATGGCTTGGAAGCCAGGTGTATTCACCTAAAACCCCCGGTTATCCTACCTTTTTTAAGTAAGCCACTCCGTCCAGGTAAACCTGGTATGACCCGCCGAACTTTTGACAAGTCAATCTCATATACCCTGAACTTGTCAAAGTTAAAAGATTGAGGTCCATCTTAAAAGGCTTTGTAAAATGGTTTAACTCAGTGGCCTGGCAGCCCATGAAAAGCCTCGATTTGGGGCCTGGCAGCCCGTGAAAAGCCTCACATGTTCCTTTTATGCTTTTATTTGCCAAGTTCTTTTTTCCTTGGATGAGATTTATAATATTTTCTGATAAACCATTGTTTGTTGACCCGTCTTGGCTTTCAACTACAAGTTGTCAATACATGATCAGTTATAATCCGGCGCTTATTAACCCGGTCTGGTTTCGACTATAAGTCGCCAGTGTTATATATGGATAATCCGATGTTTATCACAACCCAGTACGGTTTTATCATAAACCGGCACAATATGGAAGGAGTTATCGGTACTCATGATTAGGGTTATCGCTCTTACTACAAAAGTTAGTCATCAATGATGTGATTCAATGTCACATGTATCATTTATTTTCATATTTGATTATCTTTTTACAGCCTTGGTTATAAACCCTGGCTAGGTATTTGGGCATCATGACCCGTCCGACGGTAAACCGCCAGGACACTTTCAACTTCTTGTATGGAGGAGCAGCTACGGATTATGAACATCATATATCTTAAGCATGGTGAATTAACACTGTCAAGCAAAATAAATATGCGCGATGGCATAGCAGACCAAGTGTTTGAACTAGCCTATTACAAGGCGCTTTCATGCCCAAAAGGATAATTGTTTTTCGGCAAGTGTTGCGGTACGCAGAAGGCTAAACCGGCCTCTGAATCATGACTCCTCACCAGGCTGATGTAACGCCCCGGATGTAACTTTCCGTATTTGTAACTCCAACTCTTGCCATTTTCGGCTATATGTTATGATATTCCCTTCGTGGTTGGGTTTTGCCTTTCGTTTTACTTTTGTTCATGTCATGCATCTCATATCATGTCATCATGTGCATCTCATTTGCATACGTGTTCGTCTCATGCATCCGAGCATTTTCCCCGTTGTCCGTTTTGCAATCCGGCACTCCCACATGCACCGGCGCACCCCTCTTGTCTCTTTTCGTGAGCGGGTGTTAAACATTCTCGGAATGGACCGAGTCTTGCCAAGTGGCCTTGGTACACCACCGGTAGACCGCCTGTCAGGTTTCGTTCCATTTGGAGGTCGTTTGATGCTCCAACGGTTAACCGGGTAACTGCAAAGGCCTTTTACGTGTTGCAGCCCAACACCCCTCCAAAACAGCCCAATAACCCATCTAAGTCACCTCCATGCTCTTGGTCGTTCGATCACGATCGTGTGGGCGAAAACTACACTCCATTTGGAGTCTCTTAGCTCCCTCTACCTATTAATAAGTGATCCCCCGAAATTTTCGCACAGATCAACCCTAGCCCCGCTCCTCCGCGCCGCCGGACGTGTCCGTCCGGCGCCGGCGACCTCCGCCGCCTCGCTCTCGGCCACCCCCGCCGACCCCGAGCTCCTCCGCCTCCCGCTCGCTGGCCGCCTTCTCCGCCGCCCGCTGGAGCTCCACCGGCGCCCGAGCTCGCCGCCCTCCACGCCGTGCGCCACCGTCCTCCGCCGCCGCCGGCGCCCCATCGCCGGATCGGCGCCGCCCCTCGCCTCCTCCACCAGATCTGCACCGCCCCGTACCCCGATCCAAACGGCACGCCTGCACCGCCCTGTCCCCGAATCCTCCCCGTCCAATTTTCTTCGGGGTGAGAATTTCACCGTCCCCGAGATTTCACATCATTCATGCATCTTGTGGAGTGTGTAACTTTGTGCATATTTCTCCTATGATGTTGTATGATATGTCAAAATGTTCGTCATGAGATGATATGCATTTTGTTCCATTGTGCCATGCTTTTTTGAGATCATCTTGATGCCCTAATCATCGTTGCAAGAGTGCTATATGATGTTATCTGCTGTCTGTTATCAGAACTTGGTGATTTGTCTTTTTCATTGCATTTTGTGTGTGCATCCTATGAGCATGAGCTCTACATGTGTTTTGAACTACATCATGCCGTCTTTACAGTGGTTCTTGTATTTTATTTTTGTGATCTATGTGGTGACTAGCACAAGCATGCAAAGTAGCCTCCGTGATGTTGCTGATTTCTGTGACAGTGATTTCTGCCAAGTCTGAGTCTGTTATATTTGGTTGCCATGTAAACCTGCTGTCACCATGAGTTCTATGCATAATCTGGAGATGTTCACTAAGGATGTTTTGTTATACATGTTATGCTCTATCCATCCATGTATTTGTTTGCATTTATAGCCTGCTGTAGCTTGTTGTAATCTTGCTCTCAAGTTGCTAAATAATGTTGCTGTCAGCCTGTTATCATGAAGTTCAGTTTTGCCATGTGTTCTGCTAGTGAGCCATGTACTCTATGAACTTGCTATTGCCATGTTTAGTTTCATACTTGTGCCATCTTACTGCTGGTTACCTTGTCATGCCATGTATTGCTCTGTAGTGAGTGGTTTAAGCTCACCAACATGTCTACTTATCGTAGTTTCTGCCATGTACTGTTATTTTCACCAAATCTGAATCTGTTTTTGAAACTTGCTTCGTTTACATGGGTGCCATCATATCTTCTGTGCCTTTTTGGCTCGTGATCAGTAAGGAACTTTTGTTTTATGCAATGAGTAGAATCATGCCATGCCTTTGGTTGCCATGATAAGTTCCTGTAGCATGTTGGTTGATAGCTCTAAACTTTGCAACCTGATGTTATTTCGTCCATGTCCTGGAATTCTGCCAAGTCTGTGAACCTGTTATTATTTGCAATCTTGCCATGTCCTTTTGAGCATGTTCTATTGATTTCTAGAGATAGCTTAGTGTTCATGTTTTGTGATGCTTTACCTGTACATCACGTCCATACCTTTTGTTTTCATGTTGGGGTGCTGTAGCATATTGTTTTGATGCTTGCTAGATGAGTACTTGCTGTTTTGGGCAGATTGTTGTTATATCTTGTTTGGAGTGTATGTGCTGCACCGTTGCTCCGTTTTGAGCATGCTCTATATGAAACTTGCTTAGTTTTGCATGTAGTTTCATGTTACCTTGTTGCATCCTTATCTTGGGTGTGATTGCTTGATGTTTGAATGCATTTTGCATCAATACCATGTTTAACTTGTTTTGCTCATATCTTCTAGGCCGTAGCTCCGAATCTAATGAACTTTATATGTAACTTGACTAGAATTTCGTGTAGATTGTTTTGGTTCATATTAACTTGCTGTTTAACAACTTGAATATAAGATTTATTCAGATCTGGACCAATTTCGAAATTTACATAGGAGGATTTACCGGAATTGTTATAGGTTGTTTCCGGCCTCATTTAAACTCGCTTTGATGTGTTGTTCTTGTATGCATCATCTCTTGCCATGAGTAGCTTCATGTGGCATTGTCATGCAACATATTTGGTGGAGCATCATGCCTTGTTCATGTGTGGTGTGTTTACCATGTTGTGTGCTTCTTCTCGATAGTTCCCGCGTCGTTGCGATCGTGAGGATTCGTTCGTCTTCGTGGCTTCATCTTCTTCATGGACTCGTTCTTCTTCCTAGCGGGATTTCAGGCAAGATGACCATCACCTTGGATCTCATTACTATCATTGCTATGCTACTTGCTTCGTTCTATCGCTATGCTGCGCCACCTATCACTTGCTCCTCAAGCCTCCCAAATTGCCACGAACCTCTAACCTTTGTCACCCTTCCTAGCAAACCGTTGTTTGGCTATGTTACCGCTTTTTGCTCAGCCCCTCTTATAGCGTTGTTAGTTGCAGTTGAAGATGAAGTTTGCTCCATGTTGGAGTATGTTTATGTTGGGATATCACAATATTTCTTATATTATTAATGCATCTATATACTTGGTAAAGGGTGGAAGGCTTGGCCTTATGCCTGTTGTTTTGTTCCACTCTTGCTGCCCTAGTTTCCATCATACCGGTGTTATGTTCCTTGATTTTGCGTCCCTTACGCGGTTGGGTGATTTATGGGACCCCCTTGACAGTTCGCTTTGAATAAAACTCCTCCAGCAAGGCCCAACCTTGGTCTTACCATTTGCCTATCACCTATTTCTTTTCCCTTGGGAGTCGCGCTCCTGAGGGTCATCTTTATTTAACCCGCCCGGGCCAATGCTTTTCTAAGTGTTGGTCTGAACCAAGCAGCCTGCGGGGCCACCTCGGGGAAACTCGAGGCCTGGTTTTACTCGTAGCTTGACTTATCCGGTGTTGCCCTGAGAACGAGATATGTGCAGCTCCTATCGGGATTGTCGGCACATCGGGCGGCTTTGCTGGTCTTGTTTTACCATTGTCGAAATGTCTTGTAAACCGGGATTCCGAGATTGATCGGGTCTTCCCGGGAGAAGGAATATCCTTCGTTGACCGTGAGAGCTTATAATGGGCTAAGTTGGGACACCCCTGCAGGGTATAAACTTTCGAGAGCCGTGCCCGCGGTTATGTGGCAGATGGGAATTTGTTAATGTCCGGTTGTAGAGAACTTGACACTTGACCTTAATTAAAACGCATCAACCACGTGTGTAGCCGTGATGGTCTCTTCTCGGCGGAGTCCGGGAAGTGAACACGGTTTCTGGGTTATGTTTGACGTAAGTAGGAGTTCAGGATCACTTCTTGATCATTACTAGTTTACGACTGTTCCGTTGCTTCCCTTCTCGCTCTTATTTGCGTATGTTAGCCACCATACATTGCTTAGTCGCTGCTGCAACCTCACCACTTTACCCCTTCCTTACCCATTAAGCTTTGCTAGTCTTGATACCCATGGTAATGGGATTGCTGAGTCCTCGTGGCTCACAGATTACTACAACACCAGTTGCAGGTACAGGTTTTGCGATGATCCTGACGCGAGAGCGATGTTACTTGTTTTGGAGTTCTTCTTCTGCTTCTTCTTCGATCAGGGGATAGGTTCCAGGTCGGCAGCCTAGGCTAGCAGGGTGGATGTCGTTTGAGATTCTGTTTGTGTTTCATCCGTAGTCGGATGTTGATCTTATGTATGATGTATTGATGTACTCTTGTGGCATTTGTATGCCTTGTATGTATCCCCATCTATTATGTAATTTCTAATGTAATGATATCCACCTTGCAAAAGCATTTCCAATATGCGGGTCTATCCTTGGTGGGACCTTCGAGTTCCTCTCGGATAGGGTCACCTATTGGGCATGACAACTGACCTAACGACTGCGGATCATCTTGCGCCGGTTCATCCTCCTCATCTCTACCCAGTGGCTGGAAATCAATGGTTGCCCAATCAATCCCAGTTAGGGATTGGAATACAGCTTCATCGCTTATAAGGGTGGATGGTTCAATGTCAGGGGCATAGGTGTGCTTACGGATTGGCGGGATGAGATTTTGAGCTTCTGGAGTTGGTGCAGCAACCCGTTTGTTGTTGACGTCATAACTCGCCTGATAGTATGAAAGGTCAGCTTCTTCAGCCAATTAGCAGGCCAGTGGACGCATCTCCCTGGTTATGACTCGGAGAGCATCATTGTCAAACTCTGATCCGTCCTCCCTTAAGCTCGGAAAGCCCTTACCCACATCCATCGGATCATGATCAGGCACCCATGCTTTAGCCCGGGTTAGCGCAGTCAGAGCACCTGCCCTTGCAGCCGATCTTTTCAATTCTTCAACCCGGGCAGGCATCATTGACAACCTTTCTAAAGTTTCTTTTATCAAGGTTGGGGGCGGCTTGTTATGAGAAGCAGTGCATATGACCCGTTGCGCGCCAGTATATAACTGCTCTATAAGGGTATAGGCAGCCTTCAGCTTCTTCTGTATGTCAGAGCCCAGATGACTAATGCGAGTTCCTGCATCATTGTGAACATCAGTAAACCGGCACTGTATGGGATGATATGTTGAAAAATTTAAAGCAAGGATATTTACCAAACACAACAGCAGTCATGGCATGTATTTGCCGCTTAACGCCAGTCAGCTCGTCTACCACCGGTTTAAGAGCTGCTTCTGTGTCCTTGGCTCTTTTTTGCAATGCGGATTTTTCTATGTCCCAATCCACCCATTCCTTGTTGAAACCCTCCTTCAGCTTTTCCATGGCGGCTAAGGCATTGGTCAGTTCATCCTTGGCTTTGGAGGTTTCTGCTTGCTGGGACTTGATGTTCTCTTGAAGATCTGCGGTTTGGGCTTCCTTTTTGCTCAGTTCAGCCTATAAGAGAAAGGCATATTATGAGTTGATGGCACATATTTGAAGTACCAAGCACATAACTAGTTATACACTTGATACTTGGGGGCTAATGCCTATTTGCTCATTATCACAAAAAATTTACAAAGTCCCAAGCACAATACAAGTATTATTCTTGGCACTTGGGGGCTAATGTATGTTTGCTCAAAGGACCATTATGGGTATTCTTCTAAAGTCCCGGTTTAGCTTGACAAGATAAACCGGCCCTTGGGGGCGACACATACAAAAATGACAAAGTTATTACTCTCAAGTTCCGGTTCATCTTCGTAAGTTAAACCGGCCCTTGAGGACTACACCGGCGGAAGTTACAATATTACAATTCTAAAGTACCGGTTCATCTTAAAAAGATAACCCGGTCCCTGGAGGCTAAGTATGCAAAGTTGAGATATTACAAAGTCCCGGTTTAGATGGATATCAAAAACCGGCACTTGGGGGCTACTGGAGTTGATATTTGGAATTGGACATAAGAGAGAAGTGGTTATGCAGTTACCTCATATCGCTCCTTCATCAGATTCACTAAACCAGCTTCGAAGTGGTTATGCAGTTACCTCATATCGCTCCTTCATCAGATTCACTAAACTAGCTTTGTTGAGGATATAGACCTGGGGGTCACCCGCCAGGAGGGCCGGGTTACTCCAAGGATCATTACCAGAAGCCCGGAGCTAAGTTTCAGGATAATGGGCCAGAGATGGGCTGAGACCCGGATATGGCTTAAAGCCCGTAGTTACAATCATTGTTATAGTAGACTTGTAGTGTAAGGCAAGTATTGTTTTAGAGCCCGAGCCGGACACTCTTATGAGCCGGCTCGGGACTCTAAGGGCTGCTGGGCGTCAGCCTCCCTATATAAAGGGACGACCCGGCAGCGGTTTGGGGACGACAACAATCTCTCCGAGAGCCGGGATAAGTGTTTAGTTCCCTGGCGATCGTAACCCTAATCAATAACACCTCGAACTGGACGTAGGCTTTTACCTTCACCGTAAGGGGCCGAACCAGTATAAACCCTCGTGTTCCTTGTCCCGCATAACCCCTTCAAGATTCCTAGTTGCGATGGCTCCACGATTAAGTCCTAGCCCAAGGACATCTGCCGTGACAATTCCACGACAGTTGGCGCCCACCATGGGGCGAGCGCACGGTGGATTTGAGTTCTTGAAGGGCAGCTTCGAAGGGCTCAAGGGATACGCTGTGGGCCAGATGACCAAGAGTCGTCGCGGCAGGCTCTACATCGACGACGCGGACTGGGGCCCCGACGCCGGCTCAGTGGAGTACGGGTACCGGGTCCCCTTTGGCGGAATTCATGTCTTCATTGGCAAGATTGGTGAGCCGGGCCCCGAGCCGGGTCTCTGCGCCGATCTCATCGAAACGGCTCAGCGCGCCCGATCCGCCCGGGCCCGGCCTGCCTTAAAACGCGCTTTTGTGGGATGCATCCATGGAAGGCCCTCCGATCCATCTGGGTCTGGGGATGAGGCGGCCGCCGGCTCTGACGGCGAGTCGGCCGCTGATGAGTCAAACTCGTTGTACCAACTTCAAGATGGCAGGCTCATGAGTTATTCCGATGGCAACAGTATTCCGGACCTTTTTGAGCCGCCAAGTCAGGTCGGAGTTTTTATGGCTGGTGCGCAGCCTGCTCAGAACCCCGCTACCGGATCAGAAAATCCGGAGCCTTCCCCGGCTCAGGTGCTGATGGATCTCACAGATAAGATGACGGCCCTGTTAACTGCCACGGTTGACCCGGCAGATCAAGCCCAGCATGACGCGGAGGTGGCACAGTTAAAATTGGATCTGATGAAAGCAAAAGAGGATCTTGCAGCAGAAGGGATCAGGCTGGCGGCGGAGCGGGCGGCTCTCGACGCCCGGGCTCAGTTGATTCAGGCGCAGTCCTTCCAACTCACGATGGATCAGAACGCGGCCAACGAGGTCATGAGAAGGAGGCATCAGAAGGCCTAGTCTCGACTCCCGCCAGTTTACGATCCGCGCAATCTATTCAACACGCCGGGTGCGGGATCCAGTAACCCACCAGGTGTCATTGCGCCCGGGTCGGGACCCCTTATTCAGCCACTAGTAATGGGGCCTCCCCAGGCGCCCCCTGCCCCGCCCCAGTATGTGCCAATACCCCCGGGTCGTTACGATAACCCGCTGGAGAACATGGTAGCAGCGGCAGCACGACTGGCGGCTCTTCCCGTTAACGGCAATTCTCCGGCAGCCGTGGAAACCCGCCGGGTCAGGGAACTCCTGCAGACGGCCCTAGCGCAGCAAGAGGCGTACTCCTACAGCCGGGACAGGATCCACTCAACTCCTCGCCCAGGCCAGAGCCCGAGCTACAGCCGGCACATGGTCTCGGCGACCGGCTCAAGTAATGTCCGACGCCATGGCCCGGCTCATGTTGGAACCTTCTACGCCGCAGACCAAGCACGGCAAGAGGCGGAGCAGGTGCCGCAATTGACGGCTTATCAGACCCCCCCGGCTTATCCAACGGCGTCCGTTGATGTGGGTATTTCTACCAGGACCGGGGGTGTCCCTTGTTTGGTGCCGGCCATCCGTAATGAACGTTTACCTAAGGATTTCAAGGGCCCTAGGAAGGTGCCTAACTATACAGCTGACTTACAGCCTGCGGCCTGGATTGAGAGTTTTGAGATGGCCATGGAACTGCTAGAGGTCAGCGAGGCGGCCATGGCCAAATATTTCACCATGATGTTAGATGGAACTGCCCGCACGTGGTTAAAAGGGCTGCCACCGAACTCCATTGGGTCTTGGACCGAGCTGAAGGCCCGGTTCATTCAAAACTTCAAGGATACCTGTAGGCAGTCTATGTCAATTGTGGATTTGACTAACTGTAAGCAGCAGGAGGGCGAGTCCACGACCCATTGGGTTCGCCGGGTCAAGGAGATCATACATTCATCAGATAAGATGGACGCCGGCTCTGCAGTCTTGATGTTAGAACAGAATTGTCGTTTTGTGCCCCTAAAGATGAAGCTTGGGCGGCTTAAACGTGACTGCACGGATATGGGTACACTAATGGCGGCTCTTGTCAAATACGCTGATTCCGATGGTACCAAGGATCCCCCTTCAGATGATGAAAGGACAGGGAAGGGAAAGAAGAACGGCAATGGAAAGAGCCCTCAGTTTAACCCGGGGAATCAAGGAGGAGGCAAGCGCAAGGCCGATGGCAGCCTGGAGTTCGTAGCCAACACCCAAGGCAACAACCAGCGACGCAAGGGGAGGCCCCCTCCCCGAGGCGGCGGATCAGGACCTTCTCTGGAGCAGCTGTTGAATGAACCTTGTCCGAGACACGGCTCTAGAGAGAAGCCAGCGACTCATCTGTGGAAGGATTGTGCTATCATGAAGGCCTTTAAAAACTACAATGGCCCGGGCGGCGGCCCAGGCGCAGGCGGCTCCGGCGCTGGCGGCTCTCATGGCCCGGGTGGCGGGTCAAATTCCGGTCCTCAGAACGGTCAAGGGGGCTTCAATCAACAGTCTGGTCAGGGTCATCAACAGCAACAGGGGGGTTATCAGACCAACCCGAAGCAACTTAGCGGTGGACAGTATCACGTGTTCACCACTAGTTTGTGCAAACGAGACGAGAAGCTTCACAAGAGGGCTGTTAATTCTGTTGAGCCGGCGGTTCCACACTACTTACGGTGGTCGGAGCAGCCCATAGTGTGGAGTAGGGAGGATCACCCTCCCCGGGTGGATAACCCGGGCCACCTGGCCTTAGTAGTGGCTCCTCAGGTGGGAGGCTATAAATTCACAAAGGTACTCATGGATGGAGGCAGCAGTATCAACATCCTCTATTATGAGACTTTCCGTCGTATGGGGCTAGTTGATAAGAACCTCAGCCAGTCAAATACTATCTTCCATGGTGTGGTACCCGGTAAGTCGGCTTATCCAGTCGGCAAGATCGAATTGGAAGTGGCTTTTGGTGATGAGAACAACTACAGGGTGGAGAAGTTGACCTTTGAGGTGGTCAAGATAAGAAGTCCATACCATGCTATATTCGGACGGCCGGCTTACGCCAAGTTCATGGCACGGCCGTGCTATGTGTACTTACAGCTCAAGATGCCGGGTCACAATGGGACCATTACAGTTCACGGCAGCCGGAAGGTGGCTCTGGAGTGTGAGGAAGGTGACGCGGCTTATGCAGAGTCTGTTTGTGCCACAGAAGAGTTGAAATTTTATAAAGACAATGTTGACCCAACAGATATGACCTCTCTGAAAAAGCCAACCACGGAGAATGAACCAGCAATGAAGTTTAAATCGGCCGATGAGACTAAACTTGTTGATTTTGTTCCAGGTGACTCGTCTCAGCAGTTCAGCATCAGTGCAAATCTGGACCCGAAATAGGAAGGCGCGCTCATCGAGTTCATCCGTGAGAATAGGGACATCTTTGCATGGAAACCTTCTGACATGCCAGGTGTACCTAGAGAACTCGCTGAGCACACTCTCAATGTGGATCCAAAATTTAAGCCGGTCAGACAGTTCCTTCGACGGTTTAACGAAGAGAGGCGGAAGGCTATTGGTGAAGAAGTGGCCCGGCTTTTGGCGGCCGGGTTCATTGTTGAGGTTTTTCACCCAGAGTGGTTGGCTAACCCGGTGCTCGTACTTAAAAAGAACGGCACCTGGCGGATGTGTGTGGACTACACGGACTAGAACAAGGCGTGTCCGGCTGATCCTTTTGCTCTCCCCCGTATCGATCAAATCATTGACGCCACGGCAGGTTGTGCACGCTTAAGTTTCTTGGATGCTTATTCCGGGTATCATCAGATTAAGATGGCAGTTAAGGACCAGGAGAAGACGGCGTTCATCACTCCCTTTGGAGCCTTCTGCTATGTGTCTATGCCCTTTGGACTCAAGTGTGCACAGGCGACTTACCAGCGTTGTGTGCAGAATTGCCTTCATAAGCAGATCGGGCGCAATGTTCACGCTTACGTGGACGACATTGTGGTTAAATCCATCAAGGAGGAAACCCTGATAGATGACTTAAGGGAAACCTTCGACAATCTCCGGGTCTATAAGATGATGCTTAACCCGGCCAAATGTGTTTTTGGTGTTCCTGCAGGCAAACTATTGCGCTTCTTGGTTTCTGACAGGGGCATTGAGGCTAACCCAGAGAAGATCAAAGCTATCACTTCTCTAGCTCAGCCGGCATGTATAAATGACGTTCAGCGTTTGGCGGGTCGCATCGCTGCGTTAAGCCGGTTTATAAGCCGTTTGGGTGAGAAGGCTATGCCCTTATATCAATTGATGAAGAAAACTGATAACTTTGTCTGGAATGATGCAGCTAATACCGCCTTCGAGGATTTGAAAAAGCAACTGGCAGAGCCCCCCGTCCTTGCTGCTCCGGTTGATAAGGAGCCCTTGCTACTGTATGTAGCGGCAAACGCACGAGCTGTCAGCGTGGCTATTGTGGTGGAGCGCAAGGAGGCAGGTAAGGAACATCCGGTTCAGCGGCCGGTTTATTATGTCAGTGAGGTGCTCATTGAGTCCAAGCAGCGGTATCCGCATTGGCAGAAGCTCGTATATGGGGTATTTATGGCGAGCCGGAAGCTTAAGCATTACTTTCAAGGTCATCCCATCACTGTGGTCAGTTCCGCCCCTCTCGGTGATATTATCCAGAACAGAGAGGCCACAGGGAGAATTGCTAAGTGGGCTATAGAACTTGGACCTCATGACCTCAAATATGTGCCACGCACTGCTGTTAAGTCTCAGGCCTTGATAGATTTCATCAATGATTGGACAGAGTCACAAGTACCCGAGCAAAAGCCGGATAACACTTATTGGACTATTCACTTTGATGGGTCCAGGCAGCTGGAGGGCTCGGGGGCTGGTGTGGTCTTGGCTTCCCCTAAAGGTGACAAGTTCCATTATGTGCTACGGTTGATGTTTCCTTGCACTAATAATGCGGCTGAGTACGAGGCTTTGCTCCACGGTCTTCGGGTGGCTAAGGAGATGAGCTTAAGCCGGCTGAGGTGTTTTGGTGACTCAGACTTGGTGGCTCAACAAGTATCAGGCACCTGGGATTCTAAGGATCCTCTAATGGCGGCTTATCGCCGCAAGGTTGATGCCATTGCCGGGCACTTTCAGGGATATCAAGTGGAGCACATTGACTGCAGGAAGAATGAGGCGGCTGATGCTTTAAGCCGGCTCGGCTCTCAGCGAAAGCCGGTGCCGCCTAACACTTTCCTGGATGTCCTATATAACCCTTCGGTTAAGTTGCCTACAGAGGAGGACTTGGCTATCCCTGACCCCGAGGCACGACTGGTGGCGGCTCTTCATATCACACCAGACTGGACAATGCCATATCTGGCTTATATAACCCGGGGAGAGGTGCCTGAGGATGAAATTCTGGCCAGGCAAATAACCCGGCGGGCTAAGTCAATGATTGTTATCGATGGCGAGTTGCATCATCGCAGTGTTTCAGGGGCATTCCAGCGTTGTATCTCCCCTGAGGAAGGTCAAGAGATCTTGCGCGAGATCCATGAAGGGGATTGTGGCCATCATGCCGGTTCAAAATCTCTTGTGGCCAAGGCTTTCCGTCATGGTTTTTATTGGCTGACGGCTCACGCTGATGCAGAGGACTTGGTCAGTAAATGTGATGGCTGCCAAAGGTTCTCCCGACGGGCTCATGTGCCGGCTCAGGAATTGAGGATGATCCCGATCACTTGGCCCTTTGCGGTCTGGGGGCTTGATATGGTCGGGCCTTTTAAACGGTCCAAGGATAAGAAGACCCACCTCTTGGTGGCAGTGGACAAATTCACGAAGTGGGTGGAAGCTGAGCCAGTTAGCAAGTGCGATGCAACCACGGCGGTTCAATTTATGAAAAAGGTGATCTTCCGCTTCGGCTTTCCACACAGCATCATAACAGACAACGGCACTAATCTGTCCAAAGGCGCTATGGAGGAGTTTTGTCAAAGAGAGCATATCCGGCTTGATGTCTCTTCAGTGGCACACCCCCAATCCAATGGTCAAGCTGAGAGAGCTAACCAGGAGATTCTGAAGGGCATTAAACCCCGGCTCTTGGTCCCTTTGCAACGGACGCCAGGTTGTTGGGTGGAGGAGTTGCCCTCCGTTTTATGGAGCATCAACACTACTCCTAACAGGTCTACAGGCTTCACGCCTTTCTTCATGGTTTATGGAGCAGAAGCAGTTCTCCCCAGCGACATCCGTCATGATTCACCTCGTGTGGCGGCTTATGTTATAATGAACAGGCGCGCCGAGATGCTCTGGACTTGCTGGACGAACAGCGTGATGTGGCAGCCGCCCGTTCAGCGATTTACCAACAAGACCTGCGCCGTTATCATAGCCGCCGGGTGAAATCCCGGGTCTTCCAGGAGGGCGACCTGGTGCTCCGGCTCATCCAGGATCAAACAGATGCACACAAATTATCCCCACCTTGGGAAGGGCCTTTTGTGGTCAGTAAGAACTTGCACAACGGGTCATATTACCTCATTGATATCCGGGAGCATAAGGACTCACGTAAATCTGAGGAGGAGACCCGTCGGCCGTGGAACATAGCTCAGCTTCGGCCTTACTACACTTGAGCTTCCAACTCTTGTGATGTACATATTTATCTCAGCCATGTATATATTATGATAAAGCAATAAAGCAGGACCTCTGTCCTTTGCTCTCTTCCAAAAATGTGTGTTGTTACATGCTGACTTACAGAAGATCCGGCTTATGATCATCTTCGAATCTAGCTGTAAGCAGTAAAGTCGCTTGGGGGCTTCCTG
Source organism: Triticum aestivum (assembly GCF_018294505.1). Classification (NCBI taxonomy): domain Eukaryota; kingdom Viridiplantae; phylum Streptophyta; class Magnoliopsida; order Poales; family Poaceae; genus Triticum; species Triticum aestivum. The sequence goes on from NC_057814.1 coordinate 213,918,618, forward strand.
TTCACACATGGGTCGTATTCGAACCAAAGAGAACATAGCTGTCGATACCCATTTGATTGGCAAAGTGCCGAGCTCATTGGGAAATTGCCTCTGGTCATATTTGAATCATAGTGTAACCCCTCTGAGAACCGACGTGGATCGTATTCGAATCAGCGTCGTTAAACAAATTTTCAGAATCACTTGGGGGCTTCCTGTTCAAACATGGGTCGTATTCGAACCAAAGAGAACATAGCTGTTGATACCCTCTTGATTGGCATCGCCAAACCCACTGGGGGCTATATGATCGTATCCGAATCTTAGCTTAACCCCTTTGGACCGAGTTTCTGGTCGTATTCGAACCGGAAGCCCTTAAGTTTTTATATTTTACCACAAACTTGCTTTGATCATGTCAAAGTATGTACTACCGGGTTTCACTTGCCGGCTTAATTTTGGTTTATCTTGTTAGTTGAGCATCATGGATGTCATCAAGACAAATAAATTCGAGTTAAGGTACCAACCGTGCTACCCGGGCTATTTAACCCGGAAGTATGCTTACAGGCTGTTAAGTGTGTCATCACAGCTATGTTCGAGTATAGTTAAGGACCGATCTTTTTTGGTTCGTATCCCGGGTTATCCATCTCAAACACCTGATTCTCAGGGCGGTAAGCCGCTTTGCGACTTGTAATTTGCCTTTCTATGCAGATATTTAAAGGCACTCTTTAAGGTTGAGAAGGACAAAGGGATAATTCCGACCCGGAGGAGCATCAAAAGAATGACTTCAAAGGATTTCAGCATTCATTACGTGCACGATGGCACGGCAGAGATAAATTGTTGCACCTACTCTATTACAAAAATCTTTCAAAGTTTCAAGGATGGGCGTTGTTTGGTGAGCCGCTAGCCGGTTTATGACGCCTGCTGAGTTGAAGTCCCCGGCTCATCTTCTGCTTCGGCTGATCCCAAGGCTTCGAAGGTCGACGACTTCCAGTTGATGCCGCTGAGAGCTTCGAACTGAGCTTCTTCGTCAATTAACCCGTCCGGGTTAATCTCCGGGGCAAAGGTGTGCTGGCGAGCCGGAGGAATCAGATTGATGGCTTCATAGCGAGGGGTTGGAATCCTCTGATTCTCCGCGTTGTATCCCGGCTGATACTTGGTTAAATCGGTGTCGTTCCCGATGATGGTGGCCACTGGGCGCACAGCTTTCACACAAGCCGCGAAGTCCTTCTGGTCGAACGCTGAGCCGTCTTCTTTCAGGCTGGGATAACCCAGGGCGATGTCTGCCGGGTCTAGCTCCGGCAAGAAGGCTTTGGCCCGGCTCAGTGCGGCGATTGCTCCGGATCTCGCGGATGCTCGTCGTAGCTCCTGGATCCGCTGCGGCAGAACTGCGAGCCGGCGCAGGACTTCGGCCAGATGAGTCGGCACTTCATTCGACAGGGCCACCACAGCTAAAGCCCGCTGTGACCCGGTGTAGAGCTGTTCCACCAGGGTGTACACGGCCTTTAACTTGGTGACCACGCTCTGGTTCAAGTTGGCGCTTCTGGAACCTGTTTAACAACATCAGATGACCCGGTGGTAAGGATGAGTTAAGAGATGTAAACATTCCAATGTGAATGAAAGCCGGTGAGGCGACTTACCGAAGATGGCAGCTACCATTTGGGACACTTGGTGCTTTAGACCGGAGAGCTCAGCGGTCTTCTCAGTAAGGGCCTTCTCCGCCTGTTCTGCCCGGGTCACCAGTGCAGTTTTCTCCTCAGCCCAGGCCTTCCGCTCAGCGTCGAATTCAGTCTTCAACTTTTCCTGAGCGGCGATGCTGGAGACAAACTTGGCATTTGCCTTCCGGGTCTCCATCTCTTGTGCCTTCAGCCGGCTCTTGAGATCCGCCAGGTCTGACTCTAATTTCTTGCCAACAGCCTGCATATATTTCCGGGTTATTAACAGTCATCCTATAAAGTCCCAAGCGCTTTCCAAGCAAAGACACTTGGCACTTGGGGGCTAATGCATATTGAACGTATCTATCTATGTACGGCCGGCTCAGTTCAGTAAGCCAGAATCTAAAGTCTACAACATATTCAAGTATAAGTCCTAGACTTGGGGGCTAGAATGGCAAGAATGGCAAGGATCACTATGCGGAAAGTAAGAGAACAGCAGAAGGTTACCTCAGATTTGTGTTGGATCTGGTTGACCATGGCGATCTCGGCGTCCCGGCTCTTGTGAACCTGGCTGATATAGCCTGAGACGAGTTCTCCAATACTTAAGTCGGTGTAGCTGGAGAGATCCAGATTCACCCGGTGGGGTTGTAGCAACTCCCCCCTTGCGGAGCATTTGGCCAGCGCGGTCGGCCTTCCCGGCTCAACAAACTCCGTCCGGGTAATTACCACATCCGGGTCATTAGCTGGTGGGGCTTCAGGCGCCGTATCCATGGGAATGGTGGCTTCAGGGGTGGAGGCGACTGGCGGCTCTTGAGCCGTCGTCTCCGGCTCAGGCAAGTCGGGCACTCCGGCTGACCTGGTCTTCTTTACTCTTTTGGTGAGCTTTGCCTGGGCACTGAAAAGGCAGAAGTGTTAGGCATACAAAGGGTAAGTACAGACAGATAATGTAAGGAGATTGTTATTACCCGGGGGCAGTCTTGAAGGCCGGCAGACTTGACTGCATGGAGTCACCCGAGGAGGGGGAGGTCTCCTGGTAATTGGAGTCAGAAGAGTTGAGTGGCTGACGGATGACACCCGCCAACGGATGAAAAGGGTACAGGTGAGAAAAAACCTCAGTGCGGCGTCTCCTCGTTGCGTCGGGTAACCCAGTGGAGAGGTCGGTGTCCTTGCGGGCCCGGGTGTGACGCCGGCTCTCGTGAACCTGCTGCTTCAAAAGAAATTGAGGGTCTCGGTGAGCTAATCGATGGGAAAAGCTTACTTTCCGGGTTACCCTTCGGACTTTCAGCTGTGGTAAAGGCTCCGAGCCGGAGGAAAGTGATGTTACCTCTTCGACCACCGGGTTACTGGCGCCGGTGTCATCCTGTCAATAAGCAAGTGTTGATAAGGCGGACAGCATCAGACAACATATACTGCAAGAATTTAAAAGATTTAAGGGTTACCTCTGATTCGGAGCTATCGCTTAATTGCAGCAGCTCCGAAGCAGTGGGTCTGTTTCCCTTTTTGCGAGGGGCGGCTCTCTTGGCGGCTTTCTTCGCCTTCCTGGCCTTCTTGGCCGCCTCGTGGTCATACTTGACCCGCCAGAATTTATCATCAGCCTGAGAAATACAGTAATGAGCTCTTAGTAAGATGACAGATAAAACAAAATGGAAAGGTTAAAGTCAGCGGCTTACCGCTGGGGCTGGATTGGTCTTGCAGAACGGGGCTAGCCCGATTCTTCCACAGTCTGCCAGGCTCTCGTTTAAAAGAGCCTTGGTCTCTTCTTCAGCAACGTCTTCTGGAAGATCATTGCGACTGTGCCTCTGCGGGTCATCCTTTCGCCCGGTGTACTCACACATTAAGCCGGGGCGGCGGCTCAATGGGATCACCCGCCATGAGATCCAGACCCGGACCAGGTCAATTCCGTTCAGACCATTGCCTAGCAGGGCTTTGATCTTGTTGATCGTTGGAAGCAGAGGCTGGCGTTCTGCGGCAGTCAGTTTGTCGGATAATGGATGAGTTGGCTCCAGGCGCGTTGGGCGAAAGCCGGGCAGCGGGCTCTCATCAGCCGGGGACGTGTCTTGGCAGTAGAACCAAGTCATGTTCCAGTCCATGGGGTGACTTGGCGGTTCTGCATAAGGGAACAGACAATCCCTGCGCCGTTGGATGGAGATGCCGCCTAACTCTAGACTTGGACCGTTTGCGCACTCGGTTTGGCGGTTCAAATAGAACAGCTCTCTGAAGAGCAGCAGACTCGGCTCTTCTCCAAGATATACTTCACAAAAAACTTGGAAGTTGCAGATGTTGGATATGGAATTGGGTCCTATATCCTGAGGCCGAAGATCAAAGAAGTTGAGCACGTCCCGGAAGAATTTTGAGCCGGGCGGTGCGAAGCCCCGGCTCATATGGTCGGCAAAGATCACTACCTCCCCGTCTCTCGGCTGTGGCCTTTCTTCGGACGGGTCAGGGGCACGGTAGGACATCACTTCCTTCTTAGGCAGATATCCGGATTTAACGAAGTTGGCCAGGGTCTCTTCGGTGACGCTGGATTTCATCCAGTTGCAAGTGATGGGAGCCTTGGGAGGCATGGTGACGGTTGGTGGTCTACGAGGAAGAGAAAAGTGTCCGGGTTAATTATAAGCCGGAGTATATCATTCAAGTTACAATGACGGCTTATGAAGGGGATTAATGGTATGTCTTGATACGGTGGGTTATCTAAGCCGTCGGGGTTTTCAGGATAAGTTGGTCGTCTACGGCTTACTGCGGTTAAGTCGGAAGATACTACAGAGCATGATTCTCTTTAAACCGGAAAGTTCTACGGCGCGTGTTTTCTCTAAGTCGGAAATATAAGCCGCCAAGATCCAAGGACTGCAGTTTTTACTAAGTGTGGTAAACAGATTTCACATATTACAGTAACTTTTTTGGATCAAAGTAGTCGGAACAGAGAAAGTTTTCTAGACCTAAAAAACAGAAGCAGGGGAGGTTCTTGAGATGGAACCCAGTCCTTATGCAGTAAAAAGAGGTGTTCTTGCAGAAGAAATGAACCTCAGATATCTACCGCGGTGGTTCTACACAAGCCTAAGGATCAACGGGGGCAGTGGCTACAGGGGTTACCGAAACTTGCGGTAACAGTGATGAACATGAAGAACACAGATGAACTCTGTCCTAGATCTATGCTAGTAAGGCAGAGGGGACTCACCGGAGCTGGAGAAGAGCGGAGGTCGCCGACGTTATCTGGTCCGAGTCAGGTTGATGCAGCGGCCGGGTTGAGGAAGACCAGGGGTGCGACGGCGGCGGCGGCAGAAGCTCGGGCAGAGGAACGGCAGTGCGAGGAAGAAGAAGGAGAATGTGAAGAAGAGAGTGCCGGGCCGGCCTATTTATAAGGCCGAGTCATAAGCGGGCGCGGGATTTGAGGAGGCCACGGCGTGGTTATCTCCCCCCTCACGGCGCCTCGATTCCCGGAAGGTCAGTAAAAGCAAAGATCCGTTGCGGATCTGGCGGAGTAAAAAACGGATTTAGTGGAGGATGACGTCACGGCGGATTACCCGGAGTCCAGAGGATGACGTCACTCCGGGTTATGACCTTCACATGAATGATAAGCCGGAGATTTTTTCTGACTGCGGAGCTGAAGATTGACACGAGCCGGCTCAAGTCAATCTGGGGCCTAATGTTGAGGATATAGACCTGGGGGTCACCCGCCAGGAGGGCCGGGTTACTCCAAGGATCATTACCAGAAGCCCGGAGCTAAGTTTCAGGATAATGGGCCAGAGATGGGCTGAGACCCGGATATGGCTTAAAGCCCGTAGTTACAATCATTGTTATAGTAGACTTGTAGTGTAAGGCAAGTATTGTTTTAGAGCCCGAGCCGGACACTCTTATGAGCCGGCTCGGGACTCTAAGGGCTGCTGGGTGTCAGCCTCCCTATATAAAGGGACGACCTGGCAGCGGTTTGGGGACGACAACAATCTCTCCGAGAGCCGGGATAAGTGTTTAGTTCCCTGGCGATCGTAACCCTAATCAATAACACCTCGAACTGGACGTAGGCTTTTACCTTCACCGTAAGGGGCCGAACCAGTATAAACCCTCGTGTTCCTTGTCCCGCATAACCCCTTCAAGCTTCCTAGTTGCGATGGCTCCACGATTAAGTCCTAGCCCAAGGACATCTACCGTGACAATTCCACGACAAGCTTCGAAGTCGCGGCTTGTTTATAGACAGTCTTGGGCGTTGAGGTGGGCATAGCTTGACAAATCTGTGTTCCATTTGCCTTTGCCCATAGCAGAAAGCTCGTCCTTGGCTCTATGCTTCGATAAACCAACATGATTGCCAGGAGCGGTGTGGCCGAAGCCAGCAATCATAATGTCATCTTCTTTGTCATCAGCAACCTTCACTGGAGTTGACGGTTTGTCAGCAGCCTTAGCTGGACTTGCCGGTTTATCATCAGTTCGGGTCGGGCTTGTCGGAGTATCAGCATGGCCTGTGGCGTCAACTTCTACTTGCTCAGCTAAAAAGTCATGGTCTTGAGGTGGCGGATCATCAAGCATAGCATCAACATTTGTCTCTACCGGATCTGGAGTCTTTTCCGGTTCAATGGTGACATTGTCATCAGATGGTTTATTTAACCGGGCCTTCTTGCTGGGTCTAGGCTTGGCACTGCAAACAAACATGAAGATCAATAAATCGGACAGATATAATATAGTAAGGATAAAATCAAAACATAACTCACTCAGGAACTGTCTTGAGGGGTGGAAGTTGTGTGGCCGTTGACTCGCCAGAGGATGAGTGAGGTGTGCCCTGATAATTTGAATCAGACGGATTAAGAGGCTGTCGGAAACAACCCGCCTTGGGGCAAGAAGTATCAGGAATATAAGAGACCTCTGATCGGCGTTTCCGGACTGGAGTGTTCGGTAAACCGGCGGAGGTAACTACCTGGCCGCTGTGCCGGGTTGTGCGGCGAGCTTCGTGTTGCTGCGTCTTCAAAAGAAAGTTTGGGTCCAAGTGAGCAAGGGGGTGAGAAAATTTTACTTTCCGGTTTGCTCGACGGATTTTTTGTGTTGGCAGAGGATCTGAACCGGAGGAAAGAATAATTACCTCTACATCATCAGCTTGGCTACCTTCAGCGTCATCCTGATAATAGTCATTGTCAATGAGGTGTATGAAAAAAGAACCAAGGGAGTCAAGTTCTACCTCTCAGTCCGGATTATCCAGATCAGTGTCAGCATTTGGTTCAGAAGACTCAGTGGTCCTCTTCTTGGCAGGTTTTTTGATAACCTTTGTCTTGGGGCGAGGTGTCTTGGCCGGTTTATCCTGTGGTTTCTTCTTCTAGAACGGATCATCACCCTGTCAAAGATGGATAAAATTTTGAGAGAGTATTTAAAAGGGTCAAGTTAAAACAAAAAGTTATATGATTCTTATAGCTGGCGGTTTATTGGAAATGCAGAAAGGACTTAACCCGGTCTTGCTACAGACAGCCTCCGGTTCTTTTAGTATTTTCTTGACAGACTCAGTAACTTCAGCCTCTGTCAGCTCAATATCAATATGTCGTTGGGGATCCTTTAAACTCCCTGTGTATTCACACATTAAACTGGGGCGCCGGCTTAAGGGCAGAATGCTCCAAGATATCCATCAGCGAACAAAGTCAACACCTGTTAAACCGTTCGCCATAAAGGCTCTGAGCTTTGACAGTTGCGGTGCATAGTTGGACCTTTCCTTTGCAGTCAGTCTCTAAGGAAAGGGATGTGTGTTGCTAAGCCGGTGAGGACGGTGACCCGACAGAGGATTTTCATCAATTGGAGACGTATCTTTGCAACAAAACCAAGTCTGATTCCAGTCCTTGAGGTGACTATGAAGCTCGGCGTGAGGGAAGCTGACATCTTTCCTCTTTTGAATAGACATTCTACCAAGTTCAGTGTTGGGACCGTCTATAAACTCGGTACGACGGTTTAAATAGAAGAAATCCCTAAACAGTTCAACTGTGGGCTCCTCTTGAAGATAAACCTCACAAAATACTTGGAAATTGCAAACATTGGACACGGAGTTTGGGCCAATGTCCTGAGGATGGAGTTGAAAACTAGCAAGTACATCTCGGAATTTTTTTGATCCGGGAGGGCTAAACCCTCGACCCAGGTGATCAACAAATACAACTACTTCTCCATCTTTTGGCTCAGGAGGATTTTCTGGACCGGGGACCCTCCAATGGATGACTTCTTTCTTCGCTAAAGCGCCAGTTGTGACGCATCCCTCTAGTTGCACTTCCATAACCCGGGAAGGACCCAGTTACAAGCATAAAATTGTTTGGCCATTTCAATAAAAAGCTGGAAAAAGATCAATGCCGATTTTAGATTTATGATGGACAGGCATAAAGCGACGCAAGATCAGAAGCAGAAACAGAGGCATATACACTTTGTTAAACCGGAGTCTGACAGTATTAAACTGGAGTCTGGCTTTGGAGGAGTTACAAAGATAACGAATTGGCGGTTTAAGAGGGGACTAATGGTACCTACCGGATTATCATTTTCTAGTTAAACCGCCCATATTGGTGCGGAAGGTACAGATCTGAGATGACTAAGTGATGAAAAACAGGTTTCACAGATTGATATGATAATTTCAGATCTGCGGTGCGACAGAAAATTAGAATATATTCAGACCTAAATTTCAGGTGCTTAAACAGTTCATCAAGTTCAGATGAGTTTGTCTATATGAAGGGGATGCTCTAATGAGGAAAAAAGGAACTATAACTACGACAGCATAGGAAAATATCAGATCTAACTTGCCATTTACGCTACTGAGAAGAACAGGGAAGAACAGCTCTAGAACTTCGGTGAACTCCAATGAACACAAACCCTAATGAAAAGATCTAGGGTGAAAGGAGAGAAGACTTACCAGTGTCACAGGAACAGCGGAGAGGCGCCGCGGCTCTCTGGTTCGATTAGGGTGATGCAGCGGCCGTTGTTGGGGCAGAAGCGAAGGTCGACAGCGGCGGCAGAGCTCGAACGTTCGGTCGGCGCGAGGAAGAGGACGATGTGAAGGGGCACGAAGGGGAAAAGTGAAAATGACCCTTGGCCTTATTTATAAGGTGAATGGATAAGTGACAGGAGCGAGAATCGAGGAGCCCAAAAATTGGATATGTGACAGAGCGGCCGCCTCGATTGTCGGAGGCTCATTAATGAAGGTCAGATATATACAATCTTTAAATAACAGGTGACGTCATGGCGGTTTATCATGATCCTAGAAGATGACATCATGGCGGTTTACAAGATTTACGTGAAGGTGCGGAAGGAGGAATTGTCCTAAGTGTTGAAGATTGACATGAACCAGTTCAAATCAATCTGGGGCCTAATGTTGGGGATATTACTGCTGGGTATAAACCGGCCAGGAGAGGCCGGGTTATCCCCATAATGAGTTATTATATTTGAAGCCCATGAAGACAAGGATTGTGGCGCTTTACGAAGGCCAGGGCCCAAAGGCGGATTAAGGCCTGTAGACATAAACCGACATTGATATGTAAACTTGTGTTGTAAGATAGGAAGAGTAGAGACCGGGCCGGACGCGTTTATGAGCCGGCCTTGGGATTCTGTAAACCGACGGGCGTCAACCCATGTATATAAGGGGACGACCCAGCGGCGGTTTAGGGACAACAATCAACAACTCGAGAGCCAGGCATAGCGGATTCGCTCCCTGGTCATCGAAACCCTAGCAATTCCACAACAACTGGATTAGGCCTTTACCTTCACCGCAAGGGGCCGAACTAGTATAAACTTCTTGTGTCCTTTGTCCACTTTAACCCCTTTAAGCTAACCCGTCGTGATGGCTCCACGACTAAGTCCTTTCCCTAGGACATCTGCCGTGACAAAACCACGACACCATTTCTCATTACTGATAGGCCATTTTCTCGGCCAGCCGAATGAAGCTCTCCTCGTCTTAAAAGATTTGCAGCCCAACAGGCCTGACAAAGCGACTTACTTGGCAAATCACAAAAAAATTGGGCTTTGGCCGTGGACCCAGTTGTCAGCCTCTCCACGTACAGTACTCTTCCGATGGAAGTCGGTCGTTGACCACATTGACCACGCCGCGCCGAGAGCACCAAGGCGGTGGACGACGGCGAGGCCTAGGAAGGGGACGACGCGGAGCCAGCAAAGACGCGGCAGTGGATGCCCACGCGGAGAGGAGTACGAGGGTTCACTGGTTCGGCTGCGGTGTGAGGCTGTCGTCGCCGCAGAATAACAGGGGGTGTGGGTGAGTTGAGGGATGGCCTGGCCAGCGGTGGGAGTAGTATGGGGGCGGTGAGGCCTCCGCGGCAGCACAGCCAACCACGGAGGCAGGAGCAAGCGGCACGACCGGCGCTGCTTTGGGTGGCTGGAGCAAGAAGACCAGAGGTTGAAGAAGCACTAAGGTTGTTGGATGGACATCGTACGGTCATTGGAGCTAGAATCGTTCATATTGACTAAGTTGACAAAGCCCTCCGTCCTCGTCAACTTAGTAGGCCCACAAGTCAGCCTCCCACTATGGTGGGTCCCAGCTGGCAGGGGGGTATTCATTTTTTTGTGCGCAATAAGGAGGCACTTCCTTGCATGCGAAGATATAGTTGGTGGGTCTGACCTGTCAGCGGAGGGAAGGTTTTTTTTTGCGAAATACAGAGGCCCATCCGGCGGGTCCCAGATGTCAGGTGGAGGAATCATTATTTTGCGCGTAATAAGGAGGCATTTCCTTGTGTGCGGCCGTGGACCCAGCTGTCAGCCTCTCCACGTACAGTCCACTTCCGATGGATGTCGTTCGTTGACCACGTTGACCACGCCGCGCCGAGAGCACCAGGGCGGTGGACGACGGCGAGGCCTACGAAGGGAATGACACGAAGCCGGGGAAGACACGGCAGTGGCTGCCACGCGGTCGAGAGTACGAGGGTTGACTGGTTCGGCTGCCGTCGCCGGAAAATAATAGGAGGTGTGGGTGAGTAGAGGGATAGACAGGCCTGGGATGCGAGTGTATGATGGGGCCGTGAGGCCTGCCCGGCAGCACAGCCGGCCACGGGAGGCGGGAGCGGGCGGTTCCGACGGCGCTGGTTTGGGCGGCTGGGGCAGGAAGATCAGAGACTGAAGAAGCACGATTGCCGTTAGATTGACATCTAACGGTCTAACGCTGGTAGAGTCGATTGTTGACTAAGTTTCTTTTTTGATAAACCTTGTGTACGCATGAACTTAGTAGGCCCACAAGTCAGCCTCCAAATCTATGGCAGACAACATAGAGCCCATTTGCTATTTTTTAATAATTTGCAGCCCATTTGCTAATTCTTAAGTAATTTATTACAGCCCATTTTCTGCCCAGGACCACGGTCAAAAAGTTCAACCTTATTTTGCATATTTTGGTGGAGTCCAAACTTTCGTAATCCCGAAATGATAAACATTTTTGTAAGAACTTATTGATTTGCCAAAAAATCGTTTTGTTTTTGTAAGCAAATAAGACATGGGACAATTGAGTTGGTTTAAGGAAAAACCAGTGGTAAAAAAAATCAGCGTTGGGAGGGAAAACAACAACAAAAATAAGGATGTAAATATGAAAAGTGAATTTTATGTATTTTCAATATAATGATATGTGTATATGAACTAGTAAAACTATAGGTAGAGATTAGAAAACGGATGTAGGACATGTGTTTCAAGAGGAAAATAGAACAGAGCTGTGTGTTTGATTCAGTAAAAAAAAGTGCCTGCGGATGTTGTAAGACAAAATATAACTAACACTGGCGGGCCAGAGGCTAGTAGATACCTGCTGGATCTTTGTGCCCCATTGTTATCATGGGCTGGGCCTGTTAAAAACAAAACCAAGCCTGGGCAGTCTACAGCCTAGTTGAAACTTGCTCGACCTGAAAAAACAATATACGTGCTCAATAAATGAGAGAATTCTGCAAGTACAGCATGATAACTGGGATGCAGCAGGGATATTGTTTTTTCATCGTGATAATAAGAGCATGCACTTGTTTCAAAAAAATTGGAGAACTGGGAATTCGAACGGCGGGTGCTTATGCTACCCATCAAATAAAAATCAGGTGCCTGAAAATTCGTTTCGAAACAAATGATTCAGCTTTATATCTACGTCGACCCTCGGCATGACGGTTGGAAGCAAATGCCAAGTTCATACCAAAAGATCGTTAACAACAATACCAACTTGCGGACGACAAGGTAGTACAAGTACCAATAGCAAACTAACTTATAATCTTTTGACTCCTGGCCCTAGTGTTCGTCTGGTAGAAAATCTTGCAAAGGACCAGCTCCCGCTCCTTCTCTTGCTCCAGGTCCCCGAGGTGGTACTGGTGCATCACCCAGTTGGTCCTTTGCTGGTCGAAGTTCTTGTTGGTGTGCAGCACCAGAACCTTTTTGTTGTCCGTCTGCCGGCCATTGACCATCACCGGCAAGGTATTGCCGGTGTTGTGCCACATCGCGTGCATGCTGCACTCCGACTGTATCTTGCGACACGTCCACGTGCCCCTTTTGAACGCCCTGGAATTGTGCTGGAAGAAATGCTTGCTTAGGCCACTCAGTGTGATACTTGCAGTATTGTCGAATACAGGTTTTAGTGTACGTAGTTGGCATTTTCATAACATCTTTGGCATGTTGCAGTCACTTGTTTCACTTTTTATTAACTGTCAAATTGTAATTGCTTCACCAGGTCTGCGTCTAAAAAGAAAATAGAGCTATAAACAAAGAAATATGTTTGTGCAAGTAGACGGCCGATCGGTGTCTTACCTGGAAGTTTCTCAGGATGGGTGTAGCATATGCCGTGCTCGCTGTCGATGGTTGGTATGAACAAATCGACGAGAGGGTGAGATCTCGCACTGTCAGCACTCACTTTGGCCTCAAGGTGCTCGATCAGCTCCTGATCCATGGGATCGAACTTGACGCCAGCCGGCAGCACCGGCCAATCCTTCTTCGACTTGCATGGGTTAATTCCAGTTATATGGTACTCAATGTATGATCAATCGACTGTTTTAAGTGAATGATGAAAGATTTCGACAGATAAGTGGCACTCCAAATCTGAAGTCCAGAATACCCGAACACGGCGACGCGATTCTTGTGTCACCTCACGCGCAGTGTGTTGTCACGTCAATTCAATGTGTGGACAGGATGAAATTTGACCGACGTATACTAGTACTGCTACTGTACTACTTACTAGTCGTATTTAGTGTCACATTTTAACCATAGGTTTAACTACCAAGTACGCACTTGAAGCCTAAGTGATATATATATATATATATACTGCACAACATCTCCATCATCATTATCAGTACATCCTGCGCAGGTGAGTTAGGATGCACTTGATCCTAGAAAGGTATCTATCCTTCAAACCAGAGGAGTGCTTCAAACTAACAACAGTACATCATATCCAACAAAAGAGGGTCGTGCTACAGTGGCAGAATACATGGCTCAGTCTACATATCAGTACGAATCAAGTTGTGCATATTTGCTGTTGGCATGAACCAGATCGCCGCATGTCGGGTTTGCAAAAGCCATCCATCGCATGGAAGCTTGATGCCTTTCACACACTGAAGATTATCTGGCAACAAGCTGTGTCGATGAATCTCTGGATATGGTGATTCATGAAACCCATGGTATGATGTGTAAACACAGCCCCCCCTGGCGAATGGAAGGTGCATAGCACGGTAATCATCGCCGGTGATATGATCGATGAGGATCGGATAATTGAGCCCGAGGAACATGGAGTGGTTGCCGAGGTTGTAAACCCGCCTCCAGTTGAATACGCCTGGCCCAACGGAGCTGGGATCTTTCTCGAACACGAGGCAGCCATAGCCATCAATGTCATGAACGCCCCAGGCATTGTACTGCATGTGGTTTGATGAAATGGTTTGGTCGACTTGGTACGTGCAAATGAGCATCAAATGACCACCGTCAGCTGAACGAGCGATAAACCACCACCCATCGGCTGGTATGATTCCAGGTCCTGGAATCATGAAGGCCAACGCATTTGCGTCTGCTGCAACAATTCAAATTGGAGACCAAAAGGACAAAAATAAACAATGATGTTCAGAGTATGTGTGGAATTAAGATTATTATAACAGTGACACATATCATAGACAGATAATTGCAATGTCGTGGTCATAATCATACCCCAAGTTAAAAAAATAAGCCAATGGCTTTCATATTCTAGCAATATATCATGGTTCAAACATCATGTAACAATGAGAGGAAAACATATATGACAGGGCCTACTCATATCCTACCATAGCACTTACTACAGTTATCATATCAACTCTAAGCTATAACATGCGTTATTATAAAAATCCTGGAAATGAGAGTAACATATAGCAATCATGAGGTTATACTCATAATATCTATTCTAACAATCATTAGACACCAATTTTTCTCATATCAACTCTAACAATAACATGTGTGGTCATAAAAATCTAGGAAATGAGAGGAACATATAGCAATGATGTGGTTATAGACATACTATATATTCTAAATTTGTAACAATGAACAGGCAGTCGTATTCTTAAGGTAAAGATGAGATGAGATAGAACAATTACATGACGATAGATTCCACCAGTATAGGCAGCCAATCTGTGCATCGACCGCATAAACGATGCCATCGTGCACTATAGCATCAGACAAAAGTGTTGGGTAAAGAGGATCGACGATGAGCCATAACCATGTATGGCGACCGGATTCCAGATAGACTAATCCCATGTTGAACATGGCAATGATCTTGTAATCCATGTAGTCTTCTGATTGTTGGGCACTTCGTAGATTACAACCTTCAGCAAACAGAGGTCGAGCCAAAAGCTCGACGCGTCTCACGCGTAGTAGGCAGGAGTGTCCGGCGGGCCGCGAGGCTCGATGGCGGCGGTATCCAAAGATGGAAGGGTGATCTCTCGCTGGGTGTAGATATCCACGAGACGCCACGGACTACCGGATTGGTGGATGAGGACGATCCAGTTGGCCTTCATGCCCATCCAGTAGTCGCCGCGAATGAAGGAGAGGTGGACGGGTAGTGGTAGCATGTCGAGGGGAACCACGGCAACCTCCGTAGGATCGTCAAGTCGGTGTTTGGGCCACCTGCGAGGATCGGGCATCAGCAAGCAGGGTGTCTTGAAAAGAGCCGGCCGGTTGCAGACGAGTAGATGGTACAAAGACACCGAGCATGCGGCCACACGGACGCTGCTGAGTAGTTCCATACGATTACAGATTTGCTACAAGAGAACATCGGGGAGGGAATTCCAATCGTGCCTCTGTGTGTCAGTCGGTTCTGCCATTGGTGTTTTCAGTGCCCGCAAGCCAGCGGGGAAGGGGATTCGGGCGGGCGAGCGAAGAAGCTTCACCTCGTGTGGCCGAGCAGTCAGCAGGGGGGATATGGTACGCGCGAGCTACCAAGGAAGATAGCGCGGGCGGGCGAGCAGAGAGCGGGGGGAGATGGCGGGAAGAGAGGAGGAAGAAGAAGAGAGGACGAATAAGAGTGGAAGACGGGGAAGAAAGTGCATTAAATCCCAATTCTACTACTACTACTACCAGGATATACCGTCCTTCGGAGTGTAAATAGTTACACCGATGACATATGTGTCTACCACAAGAGGGCCCATATGTCAGTTAATGGAGGACAGAAGCGTGCTCTACTGGAAAACATGATGGCAGTAGTGGGTAAGGCTGATTTAGTAACACCAACACGCTGGTTCAGCTTATTAATTAAGTGTCCCATCTGCTGCAGCGTGTATTGTCACTTCACTTCGAAGACTAGTTGAATAGTTCTCTCTGACCGAGATGGGGAATAATGGATCGCGAAGACTTCCTTTCTACATTATCCCTATGCCTCTACGCTCACTTCACTCATTTTGCTACGTACGTAGTCACTTGTTGAAATCTCTAGAAAGACAAATACTCCGTATTTGGGAACAAAGGGAAGATTTTACTCCGTATTTGGGAATAGAGGGAGGGTTTTACCCCGTATTTGGGAACAGAGGGAGTATCACCATATGGAGGGAACAGAGGAAGCTTGAAATATGAACATGTCAATGGGAGGGAGTAAGCCCCATGCATGCATGCATGCATGCATGCATGCAACACTCACACGTACACATGGACGCACGCAACACTCACGCACCCATGCGGCACACAGCACACGAGGCAACACACACGCTCACGCTCAAGTGCTCAACCTACTCCCTACGTCCGTGAAAGACTGTACATTTCAAGATTTACACATTGACCAGGGCATAATTAACGCCCAAAAGTAGCAGACTTATGTGTGCATGCGACCATTGAGAGAAGAAGATTAAATGAAGGTCGTTGCATGCTGTAATTAAGGATAGACATGTAGCCTATACCTAGAGCACAAGTTGGTGCATTAGTCAATCAATATCGATTTAGATTAAAGGCTAAATGCATTGGAAGTGTAGATGTACTACACTCTTTGTTTTTTAGCTGATTTCTTTGCTCTGCCAACTGACAGGTGGGACCCAGAAACCAGGTGACAATTTAACCAGTCAACAAAGTGCCACGTCGACAATGTGGCCGGTCTGTAGGGTGCAATACGGTCCTCTACGATGAGCTAGTGATCGTATAATCACCGCAAAACTATATATAGTGACCGTAAAGAGCGTATTGTTACATACGTTGACCGCCAGTGTATTTTTCTCGTTTCAAATTAAGCCATATTAACCGGAAAGGACGCAGTATGGACTAGTACTAGTACTGCTTTGATGTGTCCCGTCAACTCGCCAAACGAGGAGAAGCTTGCTTACTACGCCTCTCCCTCGCCCACGCGCGCGGTGGTTCGCAGGACGAGGAGAGGGTTTTGACTACAGCGCCCTCTCCCTCTCCCTCGCCCCCGCGGTGGACGTGCAACAGTTCAATCGGTGTCAGATTGCCAGAAGCATAATGTGTACTGTAGTATCATCATTGTTGGACCTTCCGAAGAGGCGAAGAGCCAAGTGCAAGGTTCACACGAGTACGAACTGTTGAACCTCCCGAAGAGGCAAAGAGCCAAGCGCAAGGTTTTATAGGAGTTGTCGTCCTAGTAGGAGCGTACTAAAACTATAGCGAACGATGCTACTGTACGATGCCGCCACGTCACGTATATCCAAAGCTGTGCCACCTTTTTTTTTCTCAAAGAGCGTGTTGGAGCCCATGAAACAACCACACAAGTTGCACGTACACATAACACATTTACTAGTAATAAATTCTAAAGGACAAATGCTAGTATGCCACACAAGTTCATCTCCAATTCATGTGATAAATTTGTGCATGACTAGTCTACATATATTCACAGCGCTACCGTTCACAATTTACCGTACTCCACTTACACGTTATAGATGGGCTACATGTCCTCCTCAAGGTTCCAGTCCCAGGTGTTCTTCATGGATGGCATGATCCATAGCGGTGGGCAACGGGAATCATTGTCGCAGCTTTCTAGTCCGGTTCCACACGATGGAGACTCATCCAAGCTGAAGCGGCATAAATCAGGGATAGCGTGTCCCAGCATGTCGTTCATCCGGCGGTGCGCACTAAAGACACAACCATGCTTCATGAACGACAGGCCTTCCGTGTCATGCACGGAAGGTGGCATCCGCTTCACAATGGGGTAGCTGTCCCCAATGAAAAGCGAGTACTCTCCAAGAGTGTTCCTCAGCACCCACGTAGCATCACGGGGGTCGAACTCGGCGCCGTTCATCTGGTACACACGGCATCTCAAATCTGGACACATGGTGACGTACATAGTCAAGGTCCATGCATAATAATGTTGTGCTCAAATATGGCGGTCAGTAATACTGTGCAGCAAATAGTACTACTCCGGTATAGAGGAAGTAAAATAACCGGCTTATTATATATAGCCACTCTTGGCTACATGGATGAGATAGTAAGACATGGAAAAACAAAAATGGTGGCAGCTAGTGGGTTCAAGTCTTCAAGGGCCTAGCTAGCTATATGCGTCCTCCAAGGTAAAAAGTACTCCTACTAGTACATAAGTAGAGTACTAGTACAACAATGAAAGAGAAGGCGAGAGGGTTAAAAAATGGAATACCTGGGTAGATGGTGACGGTCCGATCATGGTAGATTGTGTGACCATGTTGCACATCAGTGGTACCATGGGTAACAACTGCTAAGATAGTTGATCCCAATATGCCAAAGTCAGCTACAAGGTTCCAGGTTAGACCGAATCGCGGATGCAAATGCACATCCAGGATCGGTGATCTTATTTTGATCGCGGGGTGACTGGTCCCTGCAAAAAAATGGAGTACCGTTAGGGATGCAAATGATGGTTTGTGCATTCCGTTTGTAATCTCCCGTACCGTAGGATGGCAACCAGATGAAACAAGTCCCCTGGCTCGTCACCGCGAAGATGCGGCCTAGATGGCGCACGACGTCTTAGAACGTGTAGGGGTACAAATCTGCCGCCGCCAACATGCGCCAGCCTCTGCCGTTACTGCCTCTTGCATTGATGGCAATCCTTATGTCGAACACCGTGATGAGATAGTAATCGTCGTAGCCGCGTCGCTTTGTCGGCGGGTCCACAATTGCTATCTTCTTCAATCTCATGCAGGCATCATCATACGTATTCAATCCCAGCCAGTCCGCAAGGCCGATCCCAATGGTGGAGAAGGGGTCTACCGGAATGGCCGCACTGCTGTGGATGTTGTGCAAAATGATGGTGGTATCAGGCTGGAGGTATGCAAGCCAATCTTCGTTGGCACCGACCCAGACCTATATATAAGACGGTGGGCAGCAGAGAAATTACGGGATGGAAATGGAATAACTAAGTACTAATGATCAAACTCCATTACTGACCTGCTCATCGGACAAAATCCGACTACCTCTCAACATCGGCAACTCTAGCGGAGTCAACGTGCAACCATGGCCAGGGAGCGGTGGACTGTTCGAAGGATTGTCCCATAGAAGAACCTTCTCCTCGAGGACGCATGGAAGACCAACAAGCATGGCCTTTTCCCAAGCAATTTTAAGCACCGTCTTGAAAAAGTTGGTGCAGGAAGCACCGAGTCTTGCGGCGGTGAGGACGTCGGAGCGGCGTGCAATTTCTCCCAGAAGATCGTCGTCCAAGGTCTCCCAGCCCCGACGAGCAGGAGAACCGCCTGGCGAATCCATGGGAGCAACGACGAACTGCCTTCTCTTCAGGGGGAGGGGAACTGGCGAGGAGGAGATAAGAGCGTAGTAACCGCAGGGCCTCGTCCCTTCCAACTGTAGCGAAGGGGTGAGGCTATCATTTACTACTAGTACTAGCATTATGGGACGTTATGGGATTGCATTATACTGTAAATAATAGCACTAGTAAGAAATTTTTGGCACTAGCTAGTAGTTTTTGGCATGGATTAAGAAATTTTGGGTATGTTTTTGCTATTTTTTGTACACGCCAACTAGTGTCAAAAAACGTCTTACATTATGTGACGGAGGAGTACGTACTCGTACTGTAGCAGTACTAGTACTACTTTCTCGACTAGTAGTGCGAGGGTACTACTAGTGCTATGTACTGTACTTCTAGTATAGTGCACCAGTTTTGAACTCTTGAATCTCAGGGCCAAGGAGCTACAGTTGGAAGTGGAGGGTACTACTGTTCTCTAGAACCATCGCTGTACTATCAATACAGGGAAAGTACACCTGCGTAGTGGCCTAGTGGGTACTCTC
The DNA here is from genome assembly GCF_018294505.1 of Triticum aestivum. Lineage (NCBI taxonomy): Eukaryota > Viridiplantae > Streptophyta > Magnoliopsida > Poales > Poaceae > Triticum > Triticum aestivum. The sequence continues at coordinate 213,937,856 of NC_057814.1, forward strand.
GGTGCTCTATTCAGCCGCTCCTCTCACGTAGTTGGCCTACTCAGCCGCTGCTCTCACGCACACACTAGCAGCCTGTTTATCAGCGACGGTTACTACGGGGGCAGAACATTTGAGTTATTTGATACAGCGAGACTAGGCTTTTCGCTTCCATTTGTGGAGGTGTAATGGATCTCGTCAAACTTTGTCAGTAGTTCCTTCTTTATGAATGAGATGAAGCAAAGCTTTGGCCTCCGTTTCAAAAAAAACACGTCAAGAGGAATTTCTTTTATAGTAGAGCCAATAATGGAGTAAAGTCCATGCGTGCAACGCCACAAGCTACAGAGTAGTATTAGAGCACTTTACATACGGAGCCATATTGCATAGTTCCCAATGCCCCGCCAGGCTTTTCCGGCTCCTCGGGCTTAATTGGGAGGCGCTAGTTTAAATATGCTACTAGCTGATGAGGAAGCTGCAAGCGAGGTGCGGCTAGGGCGAGCGCGCGAGCCACGAGATGCTGGGAAGGAAAACCCGTTCACGTGGCTAGGCTATCCAGTGCACCCAGATTGTGGTGACTCATGTCCGTTTGACTTCAAAACTCAAACTACCCGTGTAAAATATTGGCTCGCAACGAAGTTACTTTTCAAAAAAAGGCCGCCGTGCGTTCGGCCGGGATCGAACCCACAAAACGAGGAATACACTACAGTGACCACTAGTAGTACTCGTTGGAGTACAACACAACCTAGAATCGCCTTTTTTCGCTAGTAGTACATTGTTCCTTACAAGAAACCCCTAATAATGCAAGAAACCACTAATAATGCCAAGAAACTACTACCACTTGCATACGTGGCAGACTTAAGATAAGACTACCTTATCAGCCATTGTACATGCTCTTACCAACCAGCCCAACCAAGAAACGACTACTCTACAAAGTGCCGTTATAGGCACGTTTCAATCCATGGCCCTGTTTGGATACATTTGTTGTCAATCTAACCTTGCCATCCAAACACCACTTTGGTTAGAGTTAGTTCAGGGTTAGAATCTAACCTCTGACTTAGAGTATCCAAATAGGGCCCATGTCACCCATTAAGTCAACGCCTTCTATTCGACCGGGCATTATGACTTGTTGGACCTACATGTCACTCTGCACAAAAATCCCCGAGTGACCTCCTACCTCCGGCCCGTCCACCTAGTCATCCTCGGCCATGGGACGCAGCTACCGCCGCCGGCAGAAGGCGAGGTCAAAACCACTGGCGGTGCGGAGCCTATCTTGCGGCAGCCCGGATGCCAGCTCCGTCCGGCGCTCACGACCGCTAGCTAGCCAAGATAGCTCCGTCCAGCTGCTTGACTGCAAGGTTTGCTAGCTAGATTGGCACGGCGGTGCGGCGGCTTTCTGGCGTGCGCCATGCTAAGCCAGCCATCTGGCTCGAGCGAAGGCCAGCGTGGCGGCTTGCTCGCTCGTGAGTCACGCTCGGGCCAGCCTGCCAACCCGTGCGGAGGCCAGCGCGGCGTCCGGCCCTTCCGGCGGAGCGGCGGCCAACTCGCTCATCACCGGCGCCACCGGCGAACACGCATCAGTACTGTTTGAAGTAATGTTCAAGAAAAATAATGATTTGGGGGGAATAACAGGATAGAAGGTCACATGTGGGTCCCTCGTGTCAACGGTCAAACAAATGTGTTGGTTTAAGCTGCCTCGTCAGCACGGACATGTGGGCCAACCCTGTCATAAATGGGTTTAAACTAACCTAATCGGTAGGTAGTAGGTTTTGGCGTGGATTAAGAAATTTTGGGTATGTTTTTGCTATTTTTTGTACAATAGATTCTTCCTAGGGCTGGTTGAAAGTGGTAGTTTTTTGTTAAATACTCTATATATTGTAAGTAGGAGTGAAAGTTAAGCTTTGGAACCCAATAAGCAAGGCTAGTTACATAGTGTATATGTGTACATGATTGAAAGTAAATATCAACCATGAGTGACTAATATCTTGATGGAAAACTCGAAACTATGGAATACTAGGGGAAAAAATTTGCATGGTTGGAAATACTAGCAATGTTCATGTGCGTTGCAACGAATCATAATTAGAATATTACTTATTCACAAACTTGTTACAAAACACTATAATTTTGATATACATATATCACTAGAGATATATTATGTTTCAATTAGAATATATTCCTTGGGCTGTTTTGGTGAGGTCAGGGAGGGATGTGGTTGGTTTTAAGATACTAATTATGGGTTTTTCTGCAAATTGGTAGACAAGTGGGATGTTTGTGAGAAAAGGCAACAACTTACCTCACAGTCGTTAGATGTAGATCTAACGGTCACAAACGACGGATGGCAGACACACCATCATCACCAACTTAGTCTTCTGTAGGAGTACTAGCAAGATCCGTGCATTGCACGGAACATCAAGATGCATTTTTTAATAAAAACACTCGTTGTGATTGACCCATGCGGGAGTAATCCCATGTGTAAAAACTAATGATATCTCGAGAAATAGGAGATAAGGTGAAGAGGAGTGGGGCGTGGTGGTGATTGGTGGTCGGACTAAGCGGAGGCATGGGGATTGACGACGCCGACAGCGGCCACCAGGCCAGTTTGTTCCAGAGGCTTCCTTTCTTAATTGCTCAACAATGAGGTTGTTGGAGATAAGGATGAACGAGGGAAGGCCTTGTCTGCAAATGTGGAGAGGGGTGCGGGTATCTTTTAGTTTAATTTCCATCAGTCAGATATGGATCGGACAGTCTATATTGCAAGATAGCACGTGTACCATCATCACCAACTCGGTTTTTTATAAGAGAAGAAATATAAGTATGGAGATACAAACGTATTATCGATACTTGTTTCCGTAAACTAGCATCTACATTCTATTCAACACCTCAGCATGTGAGGCCTTAGCACAATGACTTCTCGACTTTGTAAAACAAAGGTTTTCCCGCCGCCGATAAGGAGGGGGTGACGGCGGCACACTTTTTGGCTTGCTCTAGTCCTAGTAGTCCTACTAGGTGGTCTAAACACGTGTAGATTTATTCTTTTTCACGTCTCGTGTTCGCGGTACTGCCACGACTGTTGATGAATAGACGGTAATTTATTCGCGGGGAAACCCTTGTTGAGCATGTTTGCGAGAGAGAGAGACAGTGTGCGTGTGTGATATGTCTAGAGACTGAGGCAATGATAACAGATTCTTTGTGTCTATGTGTGTGGAGGATAGAGAGAGACATGTACATGGGGCTTCGAGTTGTGTAACGTGGAGACATATATACATAATTGGAGAGTGAGTGTGCGAGATACACATGCGGACATGGGGAGAGATGAGGATCCAGATTTATGGGTGTTTCTGCATGTCCGTGTGTGTTTGTGCGCGCATTTGTGTGTGAGAGGGAGTGTGTGTATGTGGAGTAGAGAGACCACTAATGATGTAAACCTAGTATAAGGGAAGGGGGAATGGTGTGACATGTGTAGTAGCGGGATAGCATGGGCGCGGGCGGGGGGAGCAGACTATTTGGAAGAGACATCGATTGTGTGTGGGAGAGGGGTGTGAGAGCGAGCGAGAGAGAGAAAGAGCTAGCGACGGAGAGAGAGAGAGGAAGAGAGGGGTGTGAGAGCGAGCGAGAGAGAGAGAGAGAGCTAGCGACGGAGAGAGAGAGAGCTAGCGACGGAGAGAGAGAGAGAGGAAGAGAGGGGGCAAGAGAGGGGGAGTTTGTGTCCATAAATGGCGTATAGATAGGGAGACAATGTTGATGTTGTTTGAAATTGGCCTATGTACGGAGACGCAAGGGAAGCGAGTCAACATGTGTGTGATAGGGACTTCATGAGAGATTTAGAATAGATGGTGGAGAGAACAATGTGCGAGATCGAGAACGATGATACATTAGGGAGCTATGGAAAGAGTCACGACATATATGTATACATGGAGGAGCTGGGGCGGGTCCGCATGTGGGAGAGATAGAAAGAGGAGAGTGGTGCACAAGGAGACAAAGTGTGCTTCTTTTGCAGTGGGGGTGGTGTGTGAGGTGAGTGTGCGAGAACCACATAACTAGGGAGATAGACGTTTGGGGGCGACGTTTTGTGTGTATGGGAAAGATCCACTCTACATAGTGCGTGTGCTTGGGAAAGAGAGATGCCGGGAGACCTAGCTAGAGAGTGGGGGAAGAGATGTGTGCATGCCCAAGAGACTAAGTGATAGAGACCTATATTGGGGTCCGGACTTTAGAAGAGAGAGGGGTGTTTGGGGGAGAGAACGACTTCTGTGTGTGTGGGGGGCGATGAGGGGGGTGGCTTCAGATAAAGAGTGAGGTGTCTAAATTTGAGGGACTTTAGCGTAATTGAGATATACATGGTCAATAGTGTGTGCACTCAAGGTTGATCAATTTGTTTCACAGTTTGGACTATGAGATAATGATACTTTTGAACATGCATGATATACTTTGATGTACCAGAATTACAAACCTAGGATTAGAATTTTGGAATTCGACTCCATCATTAGCTTTTGTAATTCATTTAAACGGAGGTACATTTTTAAGCCGTGATTTCGTGATTTCAAATTCATATATCAAACCTAGAGATATACACATACGGGCATGTTCAAACTTTATAATCATCCACTTTATTCATACACAAACACATTTTTGCTTTTGTCATCATATTTAGGATAAACACATTTGGAATTTTATTTGAATTGGACCATATGATGGTATTTGCTTGTAGTAGCTCAATGATCCATATTTGAATTGAATGGACAATCTAAGTTTTGAGTTGGAGACATTGATTTTCAAAACTTGCACTTTTTTGCGTGCAAAACAAACAAATTCTCGGCCATGATATCATAGTCGGCCGTACAAGAGCAGAATATAATTTCAGGCGCCAAAAGCTTTCAAACTTCCCGCTCACATCGAAATATCTCGCGCCCGAAAGTTTAGCCCTGCGATATTCCTATTTTACCCCTGCCACATGAACGGAAAAGGGCTGCTTTGGTAACTCCATTGTTTCCCCTCTTTGCCCCCAACATTCTTCCCGAGAGCCCCTCCCCTTCCCCTCCCCGACCCCACCCCCAACCACGGCAAGCCACCGAATCTAGTCCTCTGCCACAGCGGTGGACCTCACACCCCGACGGATCTACCTTCCGCACCTTGGAACCCCCAACTGCCAACTCACCACTTCACCGGAGCCGCTTCAGCGACTGGCTTGTACACCGCTCTAGATCTCCTTGACCGTCATCATGGTCCACCGCACCGGATCTGCTTAACCGGCGCCCTCGTCCACCACAATGTAGGCCCTTCACTGACTCCCTCGTCCGCCCATTCGCTGGCCCTTCATACAAGCCCTCATCCGCCGCAACAGATCCGCCTCACCGAAAGCACTGTACAACGCGCCCGCCGAAGCCTTCGTCCACTACACCGGGCCCGCTCCACGGACTCCATATTCAACTCCACCGGCCCTGCTTTACCGACGCCGCAGCCTCATCAGGTTATTTCGATCTGTACTCCTTTGCTTTTTCTCTTTATCATGCAATTGTTCACTTACCACAAATGAGCTTTCTTGTATGTCGACAGGCACCGCAACCGTAGCACCGGAGCCGCTTCAGCGATGGCGACAGCCGGCCCAAACTCAACCGCAACACGAGCACCATCGACGATCCTTAGCTATCAAGTATGCCAACGATACCCATACGCCGCCGAGAATCAGGTACTATTATCCAACGGCCGGCGCCCATGTTCACTTTCTTAGCATAAGCACCGCACCTTTGAATTTCTTCAGGGCATCATTCAGTTTTTCATGAGACGCGTTATTCTGCTTGCACCTGTAGGGCTATACTTCTCGCAGTGAACATGTTACATGTGCTAAATTACATACCAGTGCACATATAGTTAATATGCTTTAGTTTTGTCCTAAGTATTACTGTACTTCCTAGATATCACTACCTACTATTTTACTTCTTGCATGCTATATTTATGATAATGGTGTTGTTCTGATGCCACCTGTTGGTTCCATCAGACTGCTTCATGTTCTCTATGCTTAATTACACATCAGCAAACTAGCATGTGGTTCCGCTGGTTTTTGTTCGTTTTACCCTATATTTTCTGATGCTAGCTATTACATCAGTGCTACGAGCCTCTGTTCATTAATTTTTTGTGTGTTCTTGATCTTCCCAAGTTGCATGACTAATTTGTGCTTCTATTAATTATGGAGCTGCCAACCCCATCAAGCAAAATATTTGTTCTTTTGGGGCTGGCACCTCGAACAAGCATAAAAATAGAGGGAAGCAGATATATTGTCGTGTATGCACACACCCTTCTTTCATTAGTTTAGATGAACCATTGATGATCAATTCGAACCAGTGCATGCGATTAAAATTAATTTTACCTAAATAGAGGATGCAGAATAAACTACAACAAGTAGATTTGCAACCACGGGATGCTGACGATATCTTCAAAGAACATCGCAACAGCAGCAAGGCTTCACAGCAACATATGGTAAGCCAGTGTGTTTTAGTACATGTGAAATGTAATGCGAGTGAGCTGCTTTCTTGGCTTGTGCCCTCAACCTGTAATCCTACAGAATAACAAATAGTTCGGTTGTCTGCTTTTCTGTATTGCTTGATTCGAATGCTTGTTTGTTACTTGTTACGCTATACCTGAGTTGGCCAATATGTGAGCAGTGCCTGCTGTACTATCAAAGAAATGCATGCCTAGTTCATTTGAGTCCTTGACTTTTCCTCTGAACTTCATCACAAGACTGTCTTCGTAGTTTAAATGAGGCCACACTGTTAAGTGCTTTCTCAGATTATTTCAACTGCTTAGATGCCTTGGCAACTTAAATATAGCGGTGGTACACTCCCTTTAAACTAGGGATGTCAACTGGGTCCCGTTTAATCCCGATTAAAGTCCACTAGTGGTATGATAGTTCAAAAGAGTTTTTGTTTTTTAAGGAAAATGAACCAGGGAGCTAGCAAAAACTAACTAGATGGGACTGGCGGATGTCGTTTATTTGCCACTTACATCCCTAGTTTCATCTTACCATTTTAATTTCTTTTCGGCTGATGCTGCTTCGAACCATTTAAATATAGCTTGCCATGCTCGGCAATAATTCGTATGTCGTTTACCATGTAAGCTTACTGCTTGGATCATGCGATAAATATCTCTTACTTATGTCCAGCGGAAACCTTTCAGGATGCCGTTCACACTAGGACACAATGTACAACCCTAGAATCTATTTGTGGAAGCAGTGCACCATCCATGTTACCAGATGGTAGCAGTTCAGAGGCAACACCGCCGGAGAGCAGTCTGAGCACATATATTATAGTTCTTGAGGCTCTACTAGAGGCAGAAAGAGATGGTGTGGCTGCCATGAATGAGGTAATCTCGATCTTGAAGCTGGAAATTATGCAATTAGCTGCACGCATTATGCAAGCAACCCAAGAATTGGAGGAAGTAAGAATGTTGCATTTGAAGACGGAGGAGGTCCTGCTGCTTCTGCTATCTGAAGCCCAGGGTAATCCCAGTTCTTCTTTAGAATAGCAGTTGAAATTGTCATTAGATTATTGTACTTGCATGTTGTGTCATGTCTCTGAATGGATTATGTTGTAAGACCCCCTATGTTGTCCATGTGTTGTAATGATCCAAATTTTTTATGCGAGGTAATCCTCAGTACTTGTATGATTGACATAAGGTGAACTGTTTTTCGCGTGAGCGTATTGGATGAAATAACTGTTTGACTCAAAGTGTATCCAACCTACTGAATTCGAAGATCACGACATTTCTAAATCATAATCATATATAAAGGTGGAATAAATCTTTGTTGTGGTTTTGAAGAAATAAATAACAAAACATAGAATTATCTGTGGATATTCGTAATCGAATAAAAATTGGATTTGGATTTAGTTGCCAGGGCCCAGGGAAACGTGAATGCTAATTCTCCCAAGTTTTGAACGAAGCGGCTAAACACCCACTATCATTTGTGGGCTGCCCGAAGCAAGTGTTTGCGAGATGGAAATTACTGTCTACCCCTGACACTTGACATCCTTATCGACCGGATTTACACTGCTGGTGATAGGGGTAGACTAGTAACTTCAATCAGACGTGACACGATGGCCTCTGAGCCCATTCAGACACGATGGGCGCCAAACGTGGGTGGCAAAACACATTTGATTCAAGCTCGTTCGAAAGACATGTGTCTCTCCCTCCATTTCCCCATTCATCCACGGTGGGCGGCAAAACAAACTCTCCTCATCCGAAATCGATGTAGGCTAATATTTTAAATAGGGGCAGATGTGTAACTTCCCTTAGACGTGACACAACCGCCCTACCTGTCAGCCCCGTTCATACACCGTGGCCGCCAACCGTGGGAGATGCGAGATTACCGTCCTATCCCCAACCGACGTGATGTCCGAAATTTTAAATGGGGGATAAGTTCGTAACTTTGCCACATTTCAGACAACTGTGTCCCAAAGTTTGAGATCCCCCTCCCCCTCCATTTCCCCATTCATACACCGTCGGCGCCACGACAACCTCCCCACTGTGGCCAGCCTCCTCCGTCCGCCACCCCATCCTCCACCTTGCCGGAGCCTCTACCCCTACCACGTCGTCCACTGCAAGAGATGGACGTCTCTCATCCACGGCACCGGACCAGGATCATTTCATCGCGTCGTCTCGCTTCATCGGCGCCATCGTCCACTTTGCCGTTGCTGCTCCTACGACCGCCTCGTCCACGGCAACAGGATTTATCCCCCAACCCGGTCGTCTGCCATCTAAAGTCTTCTTCCCCGCCGCCGACAGCCATCGCACCCACAGCACCCTCAACGTATCAGCAGGGGCCTACAAGGCGTCGCAAGAGAGGTGGTACTCTTCCATATGTGCTTAAGTTATTGATCTCACCCAGAAAATCGATCTTAAATTGTTTACTGTACTTTTCTTGTCCGTACCAACTTGTAGTGGCTAGTTGAATGCGAACATTGGTTGCGAAGTAGCTTTGTCCGGTTTGCACCTTCAGATCCGCCATGTCACGGTCACTATACTCATAAAGCTTATGGTTTCTCCCCTTTATATTCACTACCATCATCGTAGGTGCTTCACTGCTTCGTGTCGTGCTAGCACTGGTCCTCAAGACCTCAACCCATCAAGCGAAACAACATGCCACTCATAATTCCAAATCTTACGTGTTGAAATACGAATCTGATATGATGCTCATATTACTAAAACAGAGAACGTTTAATTGGTCACCTAATGTTCCTATATTCGTTTCGAAAAGCATGTGCGCCACCCATTGGTCCAGCTAGTTCCACTTTCCTGATTTTACTCTTGATGCTTAGGGTTTTCCCCTTTTATCTACTCTAGTATGATCTGCGTAGGTGCTTTCTGTCATACTAGCTTTACTCCACCCTTCAAGCTAAACAACACAACACTCAAAATTCCAAAGCTTAGTTGTTCAAATATGATTGTGATATGATATTGATATTAGTTAACAGACACATTTAATTGGTTAGCTAAAGGTCCCACTTCAGTTTCCAAATGCATGTCGCGACATATAGAGAGACAGCAGAATTGCATTTCTTTGTCACTTGTTGACTGTACTTTCTTGTCCATACCAAATCTTAGTTGTTATTTCAAAGCAAATACCGGTTGCTAACTACCCTTTGTGCGGTTTGCAGCTTCAGATCTGCCATCCCACTGCCACGGTCAACACTATACTCATCATGCTTACGGTCTCCCCATTTTATGATGACCACGATCAGCCTACGTGTTTCGTGTCGTAATAGCACCGCTCCACCCATCGAGCTAAACAAGCTTAGTTGTACAAATTCAAATATGATATTATGCTGATATTAGTAAAACTTAGAGATGTTTAATTGGTCAGCTAAATGTTCCTACTTTAGTTTTGAAATGCATGTGGGCCACATATGGAGAGACCGGAAGGAATAGTATTTCTCTGTGCGCTCTGGTTCATCACGGGTGGCCAACCGACATTGTATAGAAAGACTTGTAATATCTTCAATCTGCTTGCTCTTATGCTCTTCTTTAAGATGATCCTCTTCTCTAGCGGTTGACTGGTCAGGTCGAGTTATTCTCCCTTAGTATATTTTGAATCTGTCAGGTCAGGTCGACTTGTTCTTCTTTACTATATGTTGAAGCTGTCATCTGCAAAGTATCATCACTTCTGGAGCTCTCATATTTTGAGTAGTAGGCCACATTATATTAATGCACACACCAAATTACAGCATGCATGGCACCTCTTAGAAGAATTGCAGAGATAGCATAAAGGGGTTTACAGGGAGGAAGTATTGGATTAGAATCACTTCTGCATTACAAAGATAATCTCACTAGTTTTCATGTTTTCATGCATGTCAGGTATTGAACATTATCAAAATGAATATGAGGATGGGCGCACGAGTGGAATATTGCGGAACAATCCACTGGCTAACAAACTTGGCATGGTGGAGGATGGCCTATTTTATTCACCCATCAAGGTGCATGCTCTAACTTGGCAAGGTTGTATTGGTCGCACATATTTTGCATCTAATCTCTTGCATTACTTCTACTTTGTTACACCATCTGCTTAGTTTAAGCATCATATATGAGTATATGCCATACCTATCCATTTTCTGTACCTATTCCATGTGTCGTCATACTATGTTTTTCCAGTCAAATGTTGTTCTTTCGTAATAGATGTCCAAAAGGAAGAGGGTGATTGCAGATCCTCAAGGAGTACATACTAGGTATTTGGAAAAGGTAGTGATACCTGTTAAATCAGATAGATCAGCAGCCACAAAAAACACAGGCCCAACTGTAACAGACTTTACCCCTACTCCAGTGGCCAAACCCCTATTAGAACTGCTGACAGCCCAGCGTCAGGTACTGTCTATGATATCAATTCAAAATTTCAACTCCTAAATTTCTGCATGTGCCTTACCTTCTCTCTTGTATGAAAACTAATTTCAGATGAATCTCCTTGCTCAAAGGATCATAGGATCTCCCGACAATACTGGGCTCTGCATTGCTCTTGTCAGTACCTCTTGCCCTTTGTCAGCTTACTTACACTCATTGCTGTTTGATTATGTAGCATCACTGTAAATGTTCGCTTCTTTATCCTCCCTTAGCTTGAAATTATAAGACCTATATTTACTCTTAGATAAATGTAGAATTAACGCAATGGTTATGAAGTTTTGGATTGCTCATGTAAGTACCTGTTGTCATGTACTCCCTCTGTATCGAATTAATTGTTGATCAATTTGATGTATTTAGAACTTAATAGTGCTAGATACATCCATTTGAGCGACAACTAATAACGGACGGTGGTGGTATTACTATACATGCATCGCGAGATAGTTGATTGTCTAGCATTACTCTGCATCTTATCTGCCCTGCCCTCCACTTTCTCCAAATTATCATATCTACATTTACTCTTACCAAAATGTTGAATAAAGCCAATGCCACTGCACACGTTGATGTCTGCATTCCTCTTGTAAGTACCTTTTCCCTTGTAACGCTATACTTAATTAATTGCTATTTGATTATGTATCATCAGTCTGCACCTGAGCATCATTATCCTCTATTTCTTCCAATATTATTTGATCTATATTTACTCTTTGCAAAATGTAGAATAATGGCAACGCTTATAAATAATTTTCTTTGGGGAATTTATTGAATTATCTTTGTCCAGCCCATGTTAACATGTAATGTAAGTTCATCCTTCTCAAGCCTTCAAACTTTGTTCTTGTATAGATTTGGATAGGCATCATTTCCTCCACTGCTGTTTACATCTAATTAGATGTTTGCAACAACTACCAGTTTTAAATTGTAGTTGTAAAAACATGTTACTTATGCAGAACAGATCCATTTATTTGCTTATATAATTGTGAAACCTGTTACGTGTCTCCTTGTTTCTCTTTCAGAGTCGTATCTCTTATGCCAGGCAGAACTTTAGGAAAGATAGTGAGCCAAACCATCTTGAGGACAGTGAGATGACCCCAAGGTCCTGTCTTGATGAAGACACTGAGTTGAAGCTACTCACCAGTAGGAGTGAGACAACCTCTGTGCAGTCGCTGCCTCAATCAGTTCGACTTCTTCAGTCTCAACTTAAAGCGGAAAGGCTTGCTTCAGCTCAGCTCCGACTTGAAGTCAAAGGTGTAATGAAGATGTCAGGGGACTGCCTTGCGCACTATGGTGCCATACAGCTAGGGATGAATCATCTATTGTTGACACAACTGAGGTGTCATCAGCTTGTTCGGCTGCTTGCGGGGCCTGAGCTTGCCAGGTCTAGTGCCTTCTGAAGTGCTCTCAGTTTTGTATATTCTTTTGTCGGCGCGTTTATATGCACTGGTGGCGACCTTTGATGCCCAGTGTATGTAATACGCGGTCATGTTGCGCTTTATTATCACCGGTAGCGAACTTTGATTCCCAGTGGAAGTAATATGTCATAATTTCTTTGTTGTATAGTCTAGGTTTATTCTTTGGTCGGTATGCTGTAATTTAGGCTGGAAGGTTCAGTGGATCTCAGTGTTGTCGGTCTTCAGGCCGGCCCATTACTCATATGGGCCAAAACGTGGGCCTATAATCATCTTGGGCCATTAGCAGGTCTAAACCTACAGTAGTTTCCCGCCTTTAACAGGCCATGGGCTACATATTTACTATAGTGACACTGGGCTTCCTACGGGCCGTAGAAACAATGGGCCTTCTACGGTCCGTAGAAACAATGGGCCTTCTATGGGCCGTAGAAACAATGGGCCTTCTACGGGTCGTATCATCAATGGGCCTTAGACGGGCCGTATAATCGATTGGCCAAACATGGGCCAAAAACAGACCGCATTATGGCCGTAAACGGGCTAGAGTTGGATCGTCCGTTCATGGGCCGACCATAACGGGCCGTTGTTAATAGGCCGTATTTGATGACGCTATGAAAATGGCCCAACGTATTAACGGGCCACAAACGGGCCGACTGTAACCACGGGCTGAATTTGGCCCACAAGCAGAAAATGGCAGTAACGGGCCGTAAGTAACCGAATGCTGGAAATGAGCCCAAGAATAAATGGGCACCGAGAAGGCTGAAAGATAACATGGGCTGCAAACGGCCCAATGGATTAATGGGCCGTTAATGGGTATAAAGTGATACACTATTCATTACGGGCCAGTTTCACCATGGGTCGTTAATGGGCCAAGAGTTACAAAGGGCCTCATATGGGCCGAAAGACGTCATGGGCCATACATGGGCCAGAACTTAAAATGGGCTGGAATCATATTGGACGGCCCAGATGACGCTACTGGGCCTAATTCGGATAGGTCGTAACGGGCCCTGGGTTAGCGGGCTGTAAATGGGCTATATGCGAACAGGCCGTTAACAGGCTTTCCGTGGGCCGGCCCGCCACCTTTTGACCAAGTCAAACGGGCCGGCCTTTTCACAGGAATGGGCCTCTGTTCGGCTGTGCCACGTGTTGACGTATCATAGGCACCTTCGGTCCAATGAGTGGATGACATCTGTCCCAACGGTGAGCCGACACGTATTTCCTCCAGCCAATGATGATTTTACACGTGGGAAATCCCCATTGCTCGGGGCTGTTAGCGGGTTATCGGATCCAAAACCAGACCCGATAGCTTAACGGCGTTCCGTTACAGTGGATGCCACGTGTCGGTCACCCTTGACGAAAGCACTTCTCTGACGCGCGATTTATCGTCATGGAAATGGACACTTCCGTGATGATAATTTTGGTAATGTCATGGAACACTTCTACGACAGCACAGGTATGACTATCTTGATTCTCTCATAAAATTGTCATGGATGTACATGCATGGCAAAAAACGCAACCTACTGTGACAAACACGTATCATCACGGAAGTGTATTTTTTTGTAGTGACAAGCCACCAGGGCGCCCCTGGGGGTCCTGGCACGCCCAGGTGGGTTGTGCCCACCTGGTGCACCTCCCTGCGGTGTTATTTGCACCAAAAATTCTTAAATATTCAGAAAAAATTCGTATTAAATTTTTAGAGCATTCTGAGAACTTCTATTTTTGGGTCATTTTTTTATTGCATAGGAAATTCAGTAAACAGAAAAAACATGGCATTTTATTTTATTTAACTACTACAAACAGAAAACAAAAGGTAGGGACAAAATGTAGTGCTTACTAAATTCATCAACTTCATACCTCTAAAAAATGAACCATTAATAAGGTTGATCAAGTCTTATTAACAACCACTTTCGATTAGCATGAAACCGAAGAACTTTCATAAATCACTAAGTTACCTTAACGGGGATATGAATGTCCCGAACAATAAGCATTTCATATTTCTTTTTAACAGTAGGTCGAGGTAGTTGAAAACTTCCAATAGTGATTGTCGGAGATTTTTCAATAACATTAATACCATTCACTTGGAATTGTTTCTTCGAAAAGTGCACCATATGCTCATTACCATTGATATGAAAAGTGACCTTGCTTTTATTGCAATCAATAACAGCCCCTGCGGTATTCAAGAAGGGTCTACCAAGGATAATCGACATGTTGTCGTCCTCGGGCATCTCAAGTATAACAAAGTCAGTCAAAATAGTAACATTAGCAACAACAACGGGCACATTCTCACAGATACCAATAGGTACGACAGTTGATTTGTCAGCCATTTGCAAAGATATTTCAGTAGGTGTGAGTTTATTGAAATCAAGTCTTTTATATAAAGAGAAAGGCATAACACTAACACCAGCTCCTAAGTCACATAAAGCAGTTTTCACATAATTTCTTTTGATGGAGCAAGGTATAGTTGGTATTCTCGGATCTCCAAGGTTTTTAGGTACTCCATCTTTAAAAGTATAATTAGCAAGCATGGTGGAGATTTCAGCTTCCGGTATTTTTCTCTTATTGGTGATGATGTCTTTCATTTATTTTGCATAAGGAGGCATTTTCAAGATATCAGTCAAGCGAGTACGCTAAAAGACTGGCCTCAGCATTTCAGCAAGGCGTTCAAATTCTTCATCATCTTTCCTTTTAGTTGACTTAGGTGGAAAGGGCATAGGTTTTTGAACCCACAGTTTTCTTTCTTTACCGTGTTTTCTAGCAATAAAATCTCTTTTATCATATCATGTATCTTGGGTTGTAGGTTATCAAGATCAACTGCAGGTTCTATCTCAACATCATTGTCTGGTTCTTTACTATTTGTTTGAGTATCTTCATGAACCTCATCATTATCTTTTTCATTATCAGAAGGTGAGTGTTCATTACCAGACTGATTTTCATCATTAGAGATAGAAACTTCATTATCATTGTCAGGAGGTTTTTCTACTTCAGGTTCACTAGAGGCATGCAAAGTCCTATCATTTTCTTCTTCTTTTTCTTTTTAGAAGGACTACGTGCATCAGTGTTAACTCTTTGAGAGTCTTGTTCAATTCTTTTTGGGTGTCCCTCAAGATAAAGTGGTTCCTGAGTCATTTTACATCCTCTAGTTGCTAATCTAATAGCAAAGTCACTTATATTATTATTCATTTCATCAAGCAACTCTCTTTGAGATTTAGCAACTTGTTCTAACTGAGTTTGAACCATAGAAGCATGCTTTCCCGCACCTCTAACATCATTTGAGATTCTAAATAACAAGTCACTCAAGCGAGCAATCATATCAGAATTGTATTTCAATTCTTTCATAACATTTTCATTGAAGTGATCTTGCTTTCTAATGTAATTTTCGAACTCATAAAGGCATTGGCTAGGGTGCATATTGTGAGGATTGTCATTATCATTGAATGTCATTAAAGAATTTACCTCTACCACCTTAGGCAGTGGTGGTGTATCAAGCCCATGTATTTATTCAATATGACGTAAGTTTTTAACATCCTCAGCTTTAATACCTTTTTCCTTCATAGATTTATTTGCCTCTTGCATATCTTCAGGACTGAGATATAATATACCCCTCTTCTTCGGAGTGGGTTTAGGCGGCGGTTAAGGAACAGTCCAGTCATGTTAATTTTTCAATATGTTATTCAATAATTCGCCAGCTTGCCCAATAGTTCGTTCCCTAAAAACACAACCAGCACAACTATCCAGGAAAACCCTAGAAGCATCGGTTAGTCCATTATAGAAGATATCAAGTATTTCAATTTTCTTAAGAGGATGATCAGGCAAAGCATTAAGTAATTGGCAAAGCCTCCCCCAAGCTTGTGGGAGACTCTCTTCTTCAATTTGCACAAAGTTAAATATTTCCTGCAAGGCAGCTTGTTTCTTATGAGCAGGGAAATATTTTCCAGAGAAGTAATAAATCATATCCTGGGGACTACGCACACAACCAGGAGCAAGAGTATTCTACCAAGCTTTAGCATCACCCTTTAATGAGAACGGAAATAATTTGAGAATATAGTAATAGCGAGTTTTCTCATCATGAGTAAAAAGGGTGGTTATGTCATTCAACTTAGTAAGATGTGCCACAACAGTTTCAGTTTCATAACTCTGGGTTGACAGAGAATTCATTATCCTTATCATCAATAAAGATAGGTGAGGTAGCAAACTCAGGATCATATTGCATTCTAGCATTCAAGGATTTTTCTTTATACTTGCATAATAATTTCTCTAGATCATCGCTATCCTTACAAGCAAGAATATCTCTAGTTGTCTCCTCATTCATAACATAACCTTGGTACCTTAGGAAATTCATATCTAGGAGGGCTAGTTCTAGTAGGTGTTTCAAGATTTTCAGTTTCAATATCATCATCAGTTTCAAAAACATCATGTTGTCTTACTCTAGCAATTTGTTCATCAAGAAAATCACCAAGTGGCACATCATCATCATCAAGAAAGGTACTAGCTGTTGGGGAACACAGTAATTTCAAAACATTTCCTACGCACACGCAAGATCATGGTGATGCATAGCAACGAGAGGAGAGAGTGTAGTCCACGTACCCTCGTAGACCATAAGCAGAAGCGTTATGACAACGCGATTGATGTAGTCGTACGTCTTCATGATCCGACCGCTCCTAGTAGCGAAAGTATGGCACCTCCGCGATCTGCACACGTTTGGCTCGGTGACGTCCCACGAACTCTCGATCCAGCTGAGTGACGAGGGAGAGCTTCATCAGGACGACGGCGTGATGACGGTGATGATGAAGCTACTGGCGCAGGGCTTCGCCTAAGCACTGCAACGATATGACCGAGGTGGATTATGGTGGAGGGGGGCACCGCACACGGCTAAGAGATCAATGATCAACTTGTGTGTCTATGGGGTGCCCCCTCTCCCCCGTATATAAAGGAGTGGAGGACGGGGAGGGCTGGCCCTCTATGGCGCACCCTGGAGGAGTCCTACTCCCACTGGGAGTAGGATCCCCCTTCCCTAGTTGGACTAGGAGAGAAGGAAGGGGGAGAGAGGGAGGAAGGAAGGGGGGCGCCGCCCCCCTTCCTAGTCCAATTCGGACCAGAGGGGGAGGGGGCGCGCCGCCTGCCCTGGCTGCCCCTGTCTCTCTCCACTAAAGCCCATTAGGGCCCATATACTCCCCGGGGGGTTCCGGTAACCCCCCGGTACGCCGGTATATGCCCGAACTCTCTCGAAACCTTTTTGATGTCCAGACATAGTCATCTAATATATCGATCTTTATGTCTCGACCATTTCGAGACTCCTCATCATGTCCGTGATCATATCCGGGACTCCAAACTACCTTTGGTACAACAAAACACATAAACTCATAATATCGATCGTCACCTAACTTTAAGCGTGCAGACCCTACGGTTTTGAGAACTATGTAGACATGACTGAGACTCATCTCCGGTCAATAACAAATAGCGGAACCTGGATGCTCATATTGGTTCCTGCATATTCTACGAAGATCTTTATCGGTCAAACCGCATAACAACATATGTTGTTCCCTTTGTCATCGGTATGTTACTTGCCCTAGATTCGATCGTCGGTATCTCAATACCTAGTTCAATCTCTTTACCAGCAAGTCTCTTTACTCGTTACGCAATGCATCATCCCGTAACTAACTCATTAGTCACATTGCTTGCAAGGCTTATAGTGATGTGCATTACTGAGAGGGCCCAAAGATACCTCTCCGATACACGGAGTGACAAATCCTAATCTCAATCTATGCCAACTCAACAAACACCATCAGAGACACCTGTAGAGCATCTTTATAATCACCCAGTTACGTTGTGATGTTTGATAGCACATAAGGTGTTCCTCCGGTATTCGGTAGTTGCATAATCTCATAGTCTGAGGAACATGTATAAGTCATGAAGAAAGCAGTAGCAATGAAACTGTAATGATCATAATGCTAAGCTAATGAATGGGTCTTGTCCATCACATCATTGTCCTAATGATGTGATCCCGTTCATCAAATGACAACACATGTCTATGGTTAGGAAACATAACCATCTTTGATAAACGAGCTAGTGAAGTAGAGGCATATTAGGGACACTTTGTTTTGTCTATGTATTCACACATGTACTAAGTTTCCGGTTAATAAAATTCTAGCATGAATAATAAACATTTATCATGAAATAAGGAAATAAATAATAACTTTATTATTGCCTCTAGGGCATATTTCCTTCGGTCTCCCACTTGCACTAGAGTCAATAGCTAGTTCACATCGCCATGTGATTTAACACCAATAGTTCACATCACCATGTGATTAACACCCATAGTTCACATCGCCATGTGACCAACACTCAAAGGGTTTACTGGAGTCAATAATCTTAGTTCACATTGCCATGTGATTAACACCCAAAGAGTACTAAGGTGTGATCATGTTTTGCTTGTGAGAGAAGTTTAGTCAACGGGTCTGCCATATTCAGATCCGTATGTATTTTGCAAATTTTTATGTCAACAATGCTCTGCATGGAGCTACTCTAGCTAATAGCTCCCACTTTCAATATGTATACAGATTGAGACTTATTGTCATCTGGATCAGTGTCAAAACTTGCATCGACGTAACCCTTTACGACGAACCTTTTGTCACCTCCATAATCGAGAAACATATCCTTATTCTACTAAGGATAATTTTCACCGTTGTCCAGTGATCTACTCCTAGATCACTATTGTACTCCCTTGCCAAACTCAGTGTAGGGTACACAATAGATCTGGTACACAGCATGGCATACTTTATAGAACCTATGGCTGAGGCATAGGGAATGACTTTCATTCTCTTTCTATCTTCTGCCATGGTTGGGCTTTGAGTCTTCCTCAATTTCACACCTTGCAATACAGGCAAGAACTCCTTCATTGATTGTTCCATTTTGAACTACTTCAAAAATTTGTCAAGGTATGTACTCATTGAAAAAACTTATCAAGCGTCTTGATCTACCTCTATAGATCTTGATGCTCAATATGTAAGCAGCTTCATCGAGGTCTTTCTTTGAAAAACTCCTTTCAAACACTCCTTTTATGCTTTCCAGAAAATTCTACATCATTTCCGATCAACAATATGTCATTCACATATACTTATCAGAAAGGTTGTAGTGCACTTTCTTGTAAATACAGGCTTCATCGCAAATCTGTATAAAATTATATGCTTTGATCAACTCATCAAAGCGTATATTCCAACTCTGAGATGCTTTGCACCAATCCATGATGGATCGCTGGAGCTTGCACATTTTGTTAGCACCTTTAGGATTGACAAAACCTTCTGGTTGCATCATATACAACTCTTCTTTAAGAAATCCATTAAGGAATGTAGTTTTGACATTCATCTGCCAGATTTCATAAAATGTGGCAATTTGCTAACATGATTCGGACAGACTTAAGCATCGCTACGAGTGAGAAAATCTCATTGTAGTCCACACCTTGAACTTTGTCAAAAACCATTTTCGACAAGTCTAGCTTTGTAGATAGTAACACTACTATCAGCGTCCGTCTTCCTCTTGAAGATCCATTTATTTTCTATGGCTTGCCGATCATCGGGCAAGTCAACCAAAGTCCACACTTTGTTCTCATACATGGATCCCATCTCAGATTTCATGGCCTCAAGCCATTTCGTGGAATCTGGGCTCATCATCGCTTCCTCATAGTTCGTAGGTTAGTCATGGTCAAGAAACATGAACTTCGGAATAGGATTACCGTACCACTCTGGTGCAGAACGTACTCTGGTTGACCTACGAGATTTGGTAGTAACTTGATCCGAAGCTTCATGATCATCATCATTAGCTTCCTCACTAATTGGTGTAAGCATCACTTGAACTGATTTCAGTGAAGAAATACTTTCCAATTCGGGAGAAGGTACAATTACCTCATCAAGTTCTACCTTCCTCCCACTCACTTCTTTCGAGGGAAACTCCTTCCCCAGAAAGGATCCATTCTTAGCAACAAAGATCTTGCCTTCGGATCTGTGATAGAAGGAGTACCCAACAGTCTCTTTGGGTATCCTATGACGACACATTTCTCCAATTTGGGTTCGAGCTTATCAGGTTGAAACTTTTTCACATAAGCATCGCAACCCCAAACTTTAAGAAACGAGAGCTTAGGTTTCTTGCCAAACTATAGTTCATACGGTGTCCTCTCAACGGATTTAGATGGTGCCCCTTTTTAACGTGAATGCAGCTGTCTCTAATGCATAACCCCAAAATGATAGTGGTAAATCGGTAAGAGACATCATAGATCACACCATATCTAATAAAGTGCGGTTACAACGTTCGGACACACTATTATGCTGTGGTATTCCAGGTGGCGTGAGTTGCGAGAACTATTCCGCATTGTTTCAAATGAATACCAAACTCGTAACTCAAATATTCGTCTCCGCAATCAGATCGTAGAAACTCTATTTTCTTGTTATGATGATTTTCTACTTCACTATGAACTTCATTGAACTTTTTCAAATGTTTCAGACTTATGTTTCATCAAGTAGATATACCCATATCTACTCAAATCATCTATGAAGGTCAGAAAATAACGATACCCGCCGCGAGCCTCGACACTTATCGGACCGCATACACCAGTATGTATTATTTCCAATAAGTCAGTTGCTCGCTCCATTGTTCCGGAGAATGGAGTCTTAGTCATCTTGCGCATGAGGCATGGTCCGCAAGCATCAAGTGATTCATAATCAAGTGATTCCAAAAGCCCATCAGCATGGAGTTTTTTCATGTGCTTTACACCAATATGACCTAAACGGCAGTGCCACAAATAGGTTTGCACTATCATTATTAACTTTGCATCTTTTGGCTTCAATATTATGAATATGTGTATCACTACGATCGAGATTCAATAAACCATTTATATTTGAGTGTATGACCATAGAAGGTTTTATTCATGTAAATAGAACAACAATTATTCTTTGACTTAAATGAATAACCGTATTGCAATAAACATGATCCAATCATATTCATGCTCAACGCAAACACCAAATAACATTTATTTTAGGTTCAGTACTAATCCCAAAGGTAAAGGGAGTGTGCGATGGTGATCTTATCAACCTTGGAATCATTTCCAACACACAATGTCACCTCGCCCTTAACTAGTCTCTGTTTATTTTGCAACTCCCGTTTCGAGTTACTACTCTTAGCAACTGAACTAGTATCAAATACCGAGGGGTTGCTATAAACACTAGTAAAGTACACATGAATAACATGTATATCAAATATACCTTTGTTCACTTTGCCATCCTTCTTATCCGCCAAGTATCTAGGGCAGTTCCACTTCCAGTGACCATTTCCTTTGCAGTAGAAGCACTCAGTTTCAGGCTTTGGGCTTCTTCATGGGAGTGGCAACTTGTTTGCCATTCTTCTTGAAGTTCCCTTTCTTTCCCTTTTTCCCTTTTTGTTGAAACTAGTGGTCTGGTAAACCATCAACACTTGATGCTCTTTCTTGATTTCTACCTTCGCCAATTTCAACATCGCGAAGAGCTCGGGAATTACTTTCGTCATCCCTTGCATATTATAGTTCATCACGAAGTTCTAGTAACTTGGTGATAGTGACTAGAGAATTTTGTTAATTACTATCTTATCTGGAAGATTAACTCCCACTTGATTCAAGCAATTGTTGTACCCAGACAATCTGAGCACATTCTCACTGGTTGAGCCATTCTCCTCCATTTTGTCGGCAAAGTACTGTTAGAGGTCTCATACCTCTCGACACGGGCATGAGTATGAAATACCAATTTCAACTCTTGGAACATCTTATATGCTCCATGGCGTTCAAAACATTTTTGAAGTCCAGGTTCTAAGCCGTAAAGCATGGTGCACTAAACTATCAAGTAGTCATCATATCGAGCTTTGTCAAACATTCATAACGTCTGTATCTGCTCCTGCAATAGGTCTATCATCTAGCGGTGCATCAAGGACATAATTCTTCTGTGCAGCAATGAGGATAATCCTCAGATCACGGACCAAGTCCGCATCATTTCTACTATCATATTTCAATTTATTTTTCTCTAGGAACATATCAAAATAAACGCGGAGCTACATCGCGAGCTATTGATCCACAACATAGTTATGCAAATACTATCAGGACTAAGTTCACGATAAATTAAAGTTCAATTAATCATATTACTTAAGAACTCCCACTTAGATAGACATCCCTCGAATCATCTAAATGATCACATGATCCAAATCAACTAAACCATGTACGATCATCACGTGAGATGGAGTAGTTTTCAATGGTAAACATCACTATGTTGATCATATCTAATATATGATTCACGTTCGACCTTTCGGTCTCCAGTGTTCCGTGGCCATATCTGCATATGCTAGGCTCGTCAAGTTTAACCCGAGTATTCTGCGTGTGCAAAACTGGCTTGCACCCGTTGTATGTGAACGTAGAGCTTATCACGAAGAACACTTATACCTTGAAATTTAGTGAGGGATCATCTTATAATGCTACCACCGAACTAAGCAAAATAAGATGTATAAAGGATAAACATCACATGCAATCAATATAAGTGATATGATATGGCCATCATCATCTTGTGCCTTTGATCTCCATCTCCAAAGCTCCGTCATGATCACCATCGTCACCGACGCGACACCATGATCTCCATCATAGCATCGTTGTCGTCTCGCCAACTATTGCTTCTACGACTATCGCTACCGCTTAGTGACAAAGTAAAGCAATTACATGGCGATTGCATTTCACACAATAAAGCGACAACCATATGGCTCCTGCCAG
This sequence comes from Triticum aestivum, assembly GCF_018294505.1. Lineage (NCBI taxonomy): Eukaryota > Viridiplantae > Streptophyta > Magnoliopsida > Poales > Poaceae > Triticum > Triticum aestivum. The sequence continues at coordinate 213,960,878 of NC_057814.1, forward strand.
TTGTCGATAACTTTGTTACAAAATATGATCATCTCATACAATAAAATTAAGCATCATGTCTTGACCATATCACATCACAATATGCCCTGCAAAAACAAATTAGACGTCCTCTACTTTGTTGTTGCAAGTTTTACGTGGCTGCTACGGGCTGAGCAAGAACCGTTCTTACCTACACATCAAAACCACAATGATTTTTCTTCAAGTGTGATGTTTTAACCTTCAACAAGGACCGGGCGTAGCCACACTTGATTCAACTAAAGTTGGAGAAACAGACACCCACTAGCCACCTGTGTGCGAAGCATCTCGGTAGAACCAATCTCGCGTAAGCGTACGCGTAATGTCGGTCTGGGCCGCTTCATCCAACAATACCGCCGAATCAAAGTATGGCATGCTGGTAAGCAGTATGACTATTATCGCCCACAACTCTTTGTGTTCTACTCGTGCATATAACATCTACGCATAAAACTGGCTCGGATGCCACTGTTGGGGAACGCAGTAATTTCAAAAAAATTCCTACGCACATGCAAGATCATGGTGATGCATAGCAACGAGAGGGGAGAGTGTAGTCCACGTACCCTCATAGACCGTAAGCGGAAGCGTTATGACAACGCGGTTGATGTAGTCGTACGTCTTCACGATCCGACCGATCCTAGTACCGAAAGTACGGCACCTCCGCGATCTGCACACGTTCGGCTCGGTGACATCCCACGAACTCTCGATCCAGCTGAGTGTCGAGGGGGAGCTTCGTTAGCACGATGGTGTGATGACGGTGATGATGAAGCTACCGGCGCAGGGCTTCGCCTAAGCACTGCAATGATATGACCGAGGTGGATTATGGTGGAGGGGGGCACCGCACACAGCTAAGAGATAAATGATCAACTTGTGTGTCTTTGGGGTGCCCCCTCTCACTCGTATATAAAGGAGTGGAGGAGGGGGACGGCCGGCCCTCTATGGCGCGCCCTGGAGGAGTCCTACTCCCACCGGGTGTAGGATTCCCCCTTCCCTAGTTGGACTAGGAGAGAAGGAAGGGGAGAGAGGGAGGAAGGAAGGGGCCCCCTTCCTAGTCCAATTCGGACCAGAGGGGGAGGGGGCGCGCCGCCTGCCCTGGCTGCCCTCTCTCTCTCTCTCTCTCCACTAAAGCCCATTAGGGCCCATATACTCCCCGGGGGGTTCCCGTAAACCCCCGTTACTCCGGTATATGCCCAAGCTCTCTCGAAACCTTTTCGATGTCCAAACATAGTCATCCAACATATCGATCTTTATGTATCGACCATTTCGAGACTCCGTCCGTGATCATATCCGGGACTCCGAACTACCTTCGGTACACCAAAACACATAAACTCATAATACCGATCGTCACCTAACGTTAAGCGTGCGGACCCTACGGGTTCGAGAACTATGTAGACATGACCGAGACTCATCTCCGGTCAATAACCAATAGCGGAACCTGGATGCTCATATTGGTTCCTCCATATTCCACGAAGATCTTTATCGGTCAAACCGCATAACAACATACGTTGTTCCCTTTGTCATCGGCATGTTACTTGCCCGAGATTCGATCGTTGGTATCTCAGTACCTAGTTCAATCTCGTTACTGGCAAGTCTCTTTACTCGTTCCGTAATGCATCATCCCGCAACTAACTCATTAGTCACATTGCTTGCAAGGCTTATAGTGATGTGCATTACCGAGAGGGCCTAGAGATACCTCTCCGATACACGGAGTGACAAATCCTAATCTCGATCTATGCCAACTCAACAAACACCGTCGGAGGCACCTGTAGAGCATCTTTTATAATCACCCAGTTATGTTGTGACGTTTGATAGCACACAAGGTGTTCCTCCGGTATTCGGGAGTTGCATAATCTCATAGTCTGAGGAACATGTATAAGTCATGAAGAAAGCAGTAGCAATGAAACTGTAATGATCATAATGCTAAGCTAACGAATGGGTCTTGTCCATCAATCTCCTATTGATGTGATCTCGTTCATCAAATGACAACACATGTCTATGGTTAGGAAACATAACCATCTTTGATAAACGAGCTAGTCAAGTAGAGGCATACTAGGGACACTTTGTTTTGTCTATGTATTCACACATGTACTAAGTTTCCGGTTAATACAATTCTAGCATGAATAATAAACATTTATCATGAAATAAGGAAATAAATAATAACTTTATTGTTGCCTCTAGGGCATATTTCCTTCACTAGCATCATCATAAGTATCATTCATAGCAGAAGTAGCATCATCAATAACTTCCGACATATCAGTATTAATAGCATGTGATGGTGTTGCAAGTTTACTTATAACAGAATGTGAATCTAAAGCAGAGCTAGATGGCAGTTCATTACCTCCCCTCGTCTTAGAGGGGTAAATCTTAGTCTTAGCATCCTTTAGATTCTTCATAGTGATAAATTGATAATAATCCCAAGTGACTCAACAATATAGCAATGCTTCCCGGCAACGGCGCCAGTAAAAGGTCTTGTTAACCCACAAGTATATGGGATCGCAACAGTTTTTGAGGGTAGAGTATTCAACCCAAATTTATAGATTCGACACAAGGGGAGCCAACGAATATTTGCAAGTATTAGCAGCTGAGTTGTTAATTCAACCACACCTGGAGATTAATTATCTGCAACAAGTGATCAGTAGCAAAGTAATTTGATAGTTTTGATAATAGTAGTAGCAGCAATGGTAACGGTAATAGTGGTAGCAGTAGTTTTGTAGCAACTGCAACAGTAACGATAGCTGTAGTGACTTAGCAAGAACAATATAGGATAAATTCGTAGGCATTGGATTGGTAATTTGTTGGATGATATTCATCTTGTGATAGTCATAACCTTGGGCGATACGGCACTAGCTCCAGTTCATAAATATAATGTAGGCATGTATTCCGTAAATAGTCATACGTACTTATGGAAAGAACCTGCATGACATATTTTGTCCTCCCCTCCTGTGGCAGCGGGGTCCAATTGGAAACTAAGGGATATTAAGGCCTCCTTTCAATAGAGAACCAGAACAAAGCATTAACACAAGGTGAATACATGAACTCCTAAAAGTACGATCATCACCGGGAGTGGTCCCGACTATTGTCACTCCGGGGTTGCCGGATCATAACATGTAGTAGGTGACTATAACTTGCAAGATAGGATCTAGAACATGGATATAATGATGATAACATAAACGGTTCAGATCTGAATTCATGGCACCCGGGCCCAAAGTGACAAGTATTAACTATGGCAAAGTCATAGCAACATCAATCTCAGAACATAGTGGATACTAGGCATCAGGCCCTAACAAAACTAACTAGATTACATAATGAATCTCATCCAACTCCTCACTGACCAGCGAGCCTACGAAGGAATTACTCACTCCCGGTGGGGAGCATCATGGAATTGGCGATGGAGAAGGCTTGGTGATGATGAAGATCGAAGACCCCCCACTTTGGAGCCCCAAACGGACTCCAGATCTGGCCTCCCGGTGAAGAACAGGAGGTGACGGTGGCTCCGCCTCGTGGAACGCGATAATTCTTTCTCCCTGATTTGTTTTCTCCGAAAATAGGATTTTATAGCTTCGGTTTCAGGGTCTGCAGGGCCACCAGGTGGGGACAACCCACCTGGGCGCGCCTAGAGGGGGGCACGCCCTGGTGGGTTTTGCCCGCCCATGTGCCCCCTCCGGTGGTTCTTGGCTCCAGAACTTCTCTTTTATTGGGTAAAAATTCCTCGCAAAGTTTCGTTACATTCTGAGAACTTTTATTTCTGCACAAAAACAACACCATGGTAGTTCTGCTGAAAACAGCGTCAGTCCGGGGTTAGTTTCATTCAAATCATGCAAATTAGAGTCCAAAGCAAGAGGAAAAGCGTTAGGAAAAGTAGATACGTTGGAGACGTATGAATGTCCAGTGGTTACCATATGTCTGGTCGTTCCTGGAGTACCGGATGTCCGGCGTTGGACCGGATGGTTGGTGGCTGGCGGGGGATCGGACGTTTGTTGGTCTTCAGACTTCTGTTAATTTCTTCCCTAGAAAAATGGATAGTGGCACCGGATGTTTAGTCCTTCGGGAGCTACTGGATGTCCGGTCAATGCAGACTTGAACTTTGTTGGTTCCTTCTAGCTACTACTCCTGATGTTGCACCGGATGCCCAGTGATTCCACTTGATGTCTGGTGGTTGATGCTTGCCAGCACTCCTTCCTTTGCCTCGCTTGCTCCCCTTTGCCGCCGTGTTGTCCAAATGCTCCTAGCTTCTCCATGACTTTCTCCTTGGTACCTAATCACGCATAGCGTCTCTATCTTAGTTCACCTCATGTTCGGTGCCACATGCACGAGGTATTGTTAAAGGTCCACTTGGTGCTTGGGGAGTTGGTGTGGTTTCCATGGGCATGACCATAGGGTACTCAACTCCATTTCCCCCTTCCCCCTAGGAAAGATCTGCTCTCGGATCGTGAACCTCATCACCATGGTAAGGGGTCAAGTTCATGACATTCTAGACATCGCTAAAAGTGTTACTAATCCCGGGGTGGTTTTGGTAATTCATAACAACATATATGTCATTGAAATAATGCTTATTCAAGATAGATTTCAGAAAAGTTCAATGGTTAGCATGGCAAGGACATGAGAATGTGGACCCCTCAAAATGCTAAGGACATGGATCAGCAAAGCTTCAAGACTCTACATTTTTGGTTAAGTGATCCAAGATCACTTTGAGTCCATAGGAAAGCCAATACTATTAAAAGGGGATGAGGTTTTGATCATGACTCAATTGCTCAAAGTGTTTGAACATATTGCTCCAAAACCCTCAACCACTTTCTCCAAGTCATATCTATCCAAACCATAAAAGTCCAACTGGTCCCACCGAAATCAGCCCATCCGGACTCACCGAGTTGATCCTACACAATGCAAGAGCCAAACCCTAGAGTTTGGGTCTCACCGAGATGATGATCGGTCCCACAGATTTGCACTGACCAAGTTTCTATAACCCAATTGCTTTACTTCGGAATTACCAAGTTGAACCAATTGGAATTACCAAAATGCAGCCTCGCTTTGGTCATCAAGTTGGGGAACGTTGCATGGGAAACAAAAAATTTCCTATGCTCACCAAGATCAATCTAGGAGATGACCATCTATGAGAGGAGAGATTGGATCTACATACCCTTGTAGATCGCTAAGCGGAAGCGTTAAGAAACGCAGTTGATGTAGTCGAACGTCTTCGCGATCCAATCACGATCCGTCCCGCGAACTCCAGATCCAAGTGCCGAACGGATGGCACCTCCGCTTTCAACACACGTACGGCTTGATGACACTTTCACCTCCTTGATCCAGCGAGCGATGGTGAAGTAGTAGCTCGAGTCCTCTGGCAGCACGACGACGTGCTGGCGGTGGTGGTGGCGGAATCTCAGCAGAGTTTCGCTAAGCACTACGGAGTGGAAGAGGGATGCGAGGGAGAGGAGAAGCAGCGCCGTGGCGTGGAGATGTATCCTCTGGGGTGCGGCTACCCTCTCTCTACCTCTCTATATATAGGGGAAGGAAGGAGGGGTGGTGCCCCTAGGGTTTCCTCTAGGGGGGCGGCGGCCAGGGTAGATGGGATCTCCCCTAGGGTGACTTGCCCCCCAAGCTGGGAGGTGGGAAGCCCTAGGGGGGCGCTCAGCCGCTTAGTGGGCTCGTTTGCCCCCTCCCCTTGTCCCATGGGGCCCCCCAACACTTGCCCCCCCCCCCCCGAAACCCCTTTCGGTGACGTTGGTCATCACCCGGTACCCCTGGAACAATTCCAGACTCCAATACCCTTCGTCCAATATATCAATCTTCACCTTCGGACCATTCCGGAGTTCCTCCCACGTCCGGGATCTCATCCGACACTCCGAACAACCTTCGGTATCCACCATAATGACTCAACTATACTTATATCGTCACCAAACGTTAAGTGTGTAGACCCAGCGGGTTCGAGAACTATGCAGACATGACCGAGACACCTCTATGGTCAATAACCAATAGCAGGACCTGGATGCCCATATTGGTTCCTACATATTCTACGAAGATCTTATTGTTTGAACCTCGATGTCAAGGATTCAGCTAATCCCATATGTAGTTCCCTTTGTCTATCGGTATGTTACTTGCCCGAGATTCGATCGTCGGCATCTCCATACCTAGTTCAATCTCGTTACCGGCAAGTCTCTTTACTCGTTCCATAATACAAGATCCCGTGACTAACTCATTTGTCACATTGCTTGCAAGCTTATTGTGATGTTGTATTACCGAGTGGGCCATGAGATACCTCTCCGTCATATGGAGTGACAAATCCCAGTCTTGATCCATGCCAACTCAACATACACCCTCGGAGATAACTGTAGAGCACCTTTATAGTCACCCAGTTACGTTGCGACGTTTGGTACACACAAGGCACTCCTCCGGTGCCAGTGAGTTGCATGATCTCATGGTCGTAGGAACATATACTTGACATGCAGAAAAACGATAGCAATAAACTTGATACGATCATATGCTACGTTCATAGTTTGGGTCTTATCCATCACATTATTCTCCTAATGATGTGATCCCGTTATCAAATGATAACTCAAGTCCATGGCTAGGAAACCATAGTCATATTTGATCAACGAGCTAGTCCGGTAGAGGCTTACTAGGGACATGTTGTTGTCTATGTATCCACACATGTATTTGAGTTTCTGGTCAATATAATTATAGCATGGATAATAAATGATTATCATAAACAAGGAAATATAATAATAACCACATTATTATTGCCTCTAGGGCACATTTCAAACAGTCTCCCACTTGCACTAGAGTCAATCATCTAGCATTACTTGGTAATGAATCTGACACCCATAGAGTTATATTATCACTCTTGGATGTATTACGTCTCCAACGTATCTATAATTTATGAAGTATTCATGCTGTTATATTATCATTCTTGGATGTATTACAATCATTTTATAGCAACTTTATATCATTTTTGGGGACTAACCTATTGACCCAGTGCCCAATGCCAGTTGCTGTTTTTTGCTTGTTTTTTACATCGCAGGAAATCAATATCAAATGGAGTCCAAACACCGTGAAACTTTTTGTGGATTTTTTATGGACCAGAAGACATACAGTGGGCCGGAGAAGCACTAGGGGGTGCCCCGAGGGGGCACAAACCACCAGGGCGCGCCTGGGAGCCCAGGCGCGCTCTGGTGGGTTGTGCCCACCTCGATGGCCTCCCGCACCCCCTCTTTACCCTATAAATTCCCAAATATTCCAAAAACCCTCGGGTTACCCTAGATCAAAAGTTCCGCCGCCGCAAGCCTCTGTAGCCACGAAAAGCCAACCTAGGCCCCGTTCTGGCACCCTGCCGGAGGGCGAAATCATCATCGGTGGCCATCTTCATCATCCCGGCGGCCAACACGATGAGGAGGGAGTAGTCCACCCTCGGGGCTGAGGGTTTGTACCAGTAGCTATGTGTTTAATCTCCCTCTCTCGTGTTCTTGGGATGTCACAATCTTGATGTATCGCAGGCTTTGTTAATATAGTTGGATCATATGGTGTTTTCCCCTCTCTATATTGTTGTGCTGAATTGAGTTTTCCCTTTGAGATTTTGTTTTATCGGATTGAATATTGTTATGGATTTGAGAGCACTTGATATATGTCTTGCATATGAATACTCGTGGTGATAATGGGGTATCGTATTGATTCACTTGATATACGTTTTGGCACTCAACTCGCGGATTCCCGAGGTGACATTGGGGTAATCTATGCATAGGGGTTGATGCACGTTCTTGTCTTTGTTTCTCCGGTAGAAATCTTGGGGCACTCTTTGAGGTTCTTTGTGTTGGATTGAGTATTACGAATCTGAATTTGCTTTGGTGTTATTTTTGTATGAACTCTTGGATAGATCGATCGGAAAGAATAGCTTTAAGGTGGTCTCGTATCCTACAAACAATTTATTCTTATGTTCTCCGCTAGATGGGAACTTTGGAGTGATTCCTCATCGCACGTTGAGGGATGGTTATATGATGCAATTATATTAGCATTGTTGAGAGATTGCACTAGCGAAAGTACGGACCCTAGGCCTCATTTTCAAGCATTGCAATACTGTTTGTGCTCACTTTTGTTACTTGCTACCTTACTGTTCTTTTATTGTTCCTATTACAAAAACCAATATCTACTATCCATATTTCACTTGTATCACCATCTCTTCGCCGAACTAGTGCACCTATACAAATTACTATTGTATTTGGTGTGTTGGGGACACAAGAGACTTTTTATTATTTGGTTGCAGGGTTGCTTGAGAGATACCATCTTCATCCTACGCCTCCCACGGATTGGTAAACCTTAGGTCATCCACTTGAGGGAAAATTGCTACTGTCCTACAAAACTCTGCGTTTGGAGGCCCAACACATGTCTACAAGAATAAAGTTGCGTAGTACACATCACTTTGCCTGTGGAAGAGGTTTAGTCAATGGATCTGCAACATTCAGTTCCGTATGTACTTTGCAAATGTTTATGTCTTCCTCCTTGATGTAATCGCAAATGGAATCGAAGCATCGCTTTCTGGTCCTCTTGTGAAACCTTGGTTCCTTGGCTAGAGCAATGGCACCAGTGTTGTCACAGAACAAAGTCATTGGGTCCAGTGCACTGGGCACAACTCCGAGATCTGTCATGAACTGCTTCATCCAGACACCTTCCTTCGCCGCTTCCGTGGTAACTATGTACTCCGCTTCGCATGTAGAATCAGCTACCACGCTCTGCTTGGAACTGCACCGGCTTACTGCTCCCCCGTTCAGAACATATACGTATCTAGTTTGAGACTTAGAATCATCTAAATCAGTGTCAAAGCTTGCATCAATGCAACCCTTTACGACGAGCTCTTGATCACCTCCATAAATGAGAAACATTTCCTTAGTCCTTTTCAGGTACTTAAGGATATTCTTGACCGTTGTCCAGTGTTCCACTCCTGGGTCACTTTGAAACCTTCCGGCCATACTTATGGCAAGGCAGACATGTTGTCTTGTGCACAACATCGCATACATGATAGAGCCTATGGCAGAAGCATAGAGGACGGCACTCATCTTTTCTCTATCCTCTTCAGTCGTTGGGCATTGAGTCTTACTCAACTTCACACCTTGCAAAACAGGCAAGAACCCCTTCTTGGACTGATCCATCTTGAACTTCTTCAAAATCTTATCAAGGTATGTGCTTTGTGAAAGTACTATCAAGCGTCTTGATCTATCTCTATAGATCTTGATGCCTAATATGACAACAGCTTCTCCTAGGTCCTTCATTGAAAAACTCTTGTTCAAATATTCCTTCATGTTTTCCAAAAGTTATACATTGTTTCCAATCAGTAATATGTCATCCACATATAATACTAGAACACTATAGAGCTCCCACTCACTTTCTTGTAAATACAAGCTTCTCCATAAACTTTTATAAACCCAAACGCTTTGATCACCTCATCAAAGAGAATATTCCAACTCTGAGATGCTTGCACCAGCTCATAAATGGATCGCTGGAGCTTGCACACCTTGTCAGCATGCTCTGGATCGACAAAACCTTTCGGTTGCATCATATACAACTCTTCCTTAAGGAAACCGTTAAGGAACATTGTTTTGACATCCATCTGCCAGATTTCATAATCGAAAAATGCAGGTATTGCCAACATAATTCTGACGGACTTAAGCATCGCTACGGGTGAGAAAGTCTCATCGTAGTCAACTCCTTGAACTTGTGAAAACCCCTTTGCCACAAGTCGAGCTTTATAGACGGTGATATTACCGTCCATGTCCGTGTTCTTCTTGAAGATCCATTTATTCTGAATGGCCTTTTGCCCTTCAGGTAATACTTACAAAGTCCACACTTTGTTTTCATACATGGATCCCATCTCGGATTTCATGGCCTCTAACCATTGGTCGGAATCCGGGCCCACCACCGCTTCTCCATAGCTCATAGGTTCATCATTGTTGTTGTCCAACAACATGACCTCCAAGACAGGGTTACCGTACCACTCAGGAGCAGTACGTATCCTTGTCGACCTACGAGGTTCGATAGCAACTTGATTCGAAGCTTCATGATCACTATCATTAGCTACCTCTTCAACTGACGTAGGTGTCACAGAAACATCTTTCTGCGCCGCACTACTCATGAGTTGAAGTAAAGGTTCAACAACCTCATCAAGTTCTATCTTCCTCCCACTCAATTCTTCCGAGAGAAACTCTTTCTCGAGAAAGGACCCGTCCTTAGCGACAAACACTTTGCCCTCGGATCTGAGATAGAAGGTATACCCAATTGTCTCCTTTGGGTATCATATGAAGACACATTTGTCCACTTTGGGTTCGAGCTTTTCCGCCTGAAGCCTTTTGACATAAGCATCACAACCCCAAACCTCAAGTAACGATAGCTTAGGTTTCTTGCCAAACAACATTTCATACGGTGTCGTCTCCACGGACTTAGATGGTGCCCTATTTAAAGTGAATGCAGCTGTCTCTAATGCATAACCCCAAAACGAGAGTGGTAGATCGGAAAGGGACATCATAGAACACACCATATCCAATAAGGTATGATTACGACGTTTGGACACACCATTACGCTGTGGTGTTCCAGGTGGCGTCAACTGTGAAACGATTCCACATTGTCTTAAGTGATTGCTGATACATCTCCAACGTATCTACTTTTCCAAACACTTTTGCCCTTGTTTTGGACTCTAACTTGCATGATTTGAATGGAACTAACCCGGACTGATGCTGTTTTCAGCAGAATTGCCATGGTGTTATTTGTGTGCAAAAATAGAAGTTCTCGGAATGACCTGAAACTTCACGGAGATTATTTTTGGAAATAATAAAAATATTGGCGAAAGAATCAAGGCCAGGAGCCCACACCCTGTCCACAAGGGTGGGAGGCGCGCCTGCCCCCCTGGGCGCGCCCCCTGCCTCGTGGGCCCCCTGGTGCTCCACCGACCTCAACTCCAACTCTATATATATTCACGTTCAGGGAGAAAAAATCAGAGAGAAGGATTCATCACGTTTTATGATACGGAGCCGCCGCCAAGCCCTTATCTCTCTCGGGAGGGCTGATCTGGAGTCCATTCGGGGCTCCGGCGAGGGGAATCCGTCGCCATCGTCATCATCAATCATCCTCCATCACCAATTTCATGATGCTCACCGCCGTGCGTGAGTAATTCCATCGAGTTAGGTTTGTTAGGGTTTGATCCCTAGTATCCACTATGTTCTGAGATTGATGTTGCTATGACTTTTCTATGCTTAATGCTTGTCACTAGGGCCCGAGTGCCATGATTTCAAATCTGAACCTATTATGTTTTCATGAATATATGTGAGTTCTTGATCCTATCTTGCAAGTCTATAGTCACCTACTATGTGTTATGATCCGGCAACCCCGAAGTGACAATAATCGGGACCACTCCCGGTGATGACCGTAGTTTGAGGAGTTCATCTATTCACTATGGGTTAATGCTTTGGTCCGGTACTCTATTAAAATGAGGCCTTAATATCCCTTAGTTTCCGCTAGGACCCCGCTGCCACGGGAGGGTAGGACAAAAGATGTCATGCAAGTTCTTTCCCATAAGCACGTATGAGTATATTCGGAATACATGCCTACATTACATTGATGAATTGGAGCTAGTTCTGTGTCACCCTATGTTATAACTGTTGCATGAATAATCGCATCCAGCATAACTCTCCATCACTAATCCAATGCCTACGAGCTTTTCACATATCGTTCTTCGTTTATTTACTTTTCCGTTGCCACTGTTACAATCACTACAAAACACAAAAATATTACTTTTGCTACCGTTATCACTACTATCATACTACTTTGCTACTAAATACTTTGCTGCAGATATTGAGTTATCCAGGTGTGGTTGAATTGACAACTCAACTGCTAATACTTGAGAATATTCTTTGGCTCCCCTTGTGTCAAATCAATAAATTTGGGTTGAATACTCTACCCTCGAAAACTGTTGCGATCCCCTATACTTGTGGGTTATCAAGACTATTTTCTGGCGCCGTTGCCGGGGAGCATAGCTCTATTCTTTGAGTCACTTGGGATTTATATCTGCTGGTCACTATGAGGAACTTGAAAGACGAGAAAACCAAAATTTATCCCTCAACTACGAGGGGAGGTAAGGAACTGCCATCTAGCTCTGCACTTGATTCACCTTCTGTTTTGAGTAATCTTGCGACACCTAAACCTGTTTCTGCTATTAATTCTGATATGTCGCATGTTTTTGATGATGCCACTTCTCCTATGCATGATACTTATGATGAGACTACTTCTATGCTTGATACTACTGTGCCACTTGGTGAATTTCTTGATGAACAACTTGCTAGGGCTAGAGAGAATGAAATTAATGAAACTAATAATATTGATGAAAGTGATGATGAAGATTCTCCCCCTAGATATGAATTGCCTGTTGTGCCTGAGGGTTATCTTATGGATGAAGAAACTGCTAGAGACTTTCTTGCTTGCAATGATAGAAGTGATCTAAAGAAATTATTAGCTAAGCTGAAACAAAAATTTCTGAATGCTAGAATGAAGTATGATCCTGCTTATGCTACTTCACCTATCTTTGTTACTGATAAGGATTATGAATTCTCTGTCGACCCTGATATAATTACTTTGGTTTAATCTGATCCTTTCTATGGCTATGAATCTGAAACTGTTGTGGCACATCTTACTAAATTAAATGATATAGCCACCCTGTTCACTAATGATGAGAAAACTCGCTACTATTATATCCTTAAAATATTTCCGTTCTCGTTAAAGGGTGATGCTAAAATATGGTTTAATTCTCTTGATCCTGGTTGTGTGCGTAGTCCCCAGGATATGATTTATTACTTCTCTGCTAAATATTTCCCTGCTCATAAGAAACAAGCTGCTTTAAGGGAAATATATAATTTTGTGCAAATTGAAGAAGAGAGTCTCCCACAAGCTTGGGGGAGGCTTCTCCAATTACTTAATGCTTTGCCTGATCATCCTCTCAAGAAAAATGAAATACTTGATATCTTCTATAATCGACTAACCGATGCTTCCAGAGACCACCTGGATAGTTGTGCTGGTTGTGTTTTCAGGGAAAGAACAACCGATGAAGCTGAAATTCTATTGAATAATATGTTGACAAATGAAAATAATTAGACACTTCCTAAACCAACTCCTAAGCCAATTCCAAAGAAAAGGGGTGTTCTATTTCTCAGTCCTGAAGATATGCAAGAGGCAAAGAAATCTATGAAAGAAAAAGGTATAAAAGCTGAAGATGTTAAGAATTTACCTCCTGTTGAAGAAATACATGGTCTTAATTTACCGCTTGTTGAAGAAACACATGCTCTTGATAACCCGACACAGGTAGTAAAGGTAAATTCTCTCTATAGATACGATAATGCTGAAATCCCTCCTACTAAGTTTGCTAGCCAATGTTTGGATGAGTTTGATAACTTTATGGTTAAGCAAGAAAACTTCAATGCTTATTTTGGTAGAGAAATTAAACGCAATGCTTATATGATTGAACACTTGAGTGACTATATGTCCAGAGTTAAAGGTGAACTTAAACTCATTAGTAAACATGCTTCTATGGTTACCACTCAAGTAGAACAAGTACTTAAAGCTCAGAATGATTTGCTCAATGAATTGAATAGTAAGAATAATGACTTTGTTGTTAGAGTTGCAACTAGAGGGGGCAAAGTGACTCAGGAACCTTTGTATCCTGAGGGCCACCCTAAGAGAATTGAGCAGGATTCTCAGGGCAATAATATGGATGCACCTAGTCCTACTAAGAGGAAGAAAAACAAAAATGATCGGAATTTGCATGCTTCTAGTGAACCTGTTATTGACACACCTGTGAATCCCAATGACATTTCTATCTCTGATGCTGAAACACAATCTGGTAATCAACATGAACCTAGTGATAATGTTAATGATGATGTTCATGTTGATGCTCAACCTAGCAATAACAATGATGCAGAGATTGAACCTGCTGTTGATCTTGATAACCCACAATCAAAGAATCAACGTTATGATAAGAGAGACTTTGTTGCTAGGAAGCACGGTAAGGAAAGAGAACCTTGGGTTCAGAAACTCATGCCTTTTCCTCCTAAGCCATCCAAGAAAAAGGATGATGAGGATTTTGAGCGCTTTGCTAAAATGATTAGACCTATCTTTTTGCGTATGCGTTTAACTGATATGCTTAAATTGAATCCTTATGCCAAGTATATGAAGGATATTGTTACAAATAAAAGAAAGATACCAGAAGCTGAAATTTCCACCATGCTTGCTAATTATACTTTTAAGGGTGGAATACCAAAGAAACTAGGAGATCCAGGAGTACCAACTATACCATGCTCCATTAAAAGAAACTATGTTAAAATTGCTTTATGTGATCTTGGAGCCGGTGTTAGTGGTATGCCTCTCTCTTTATACCGTAGACTTGATTTGAATAAGTTGACACCTACTGAAATATCTTTGCAAATGGCTGATAAATCAACTGCTATACCTGTCGGTATTTGTGAGGATGTGCCTGTTGTGGTTGCAAACGTTACTATTTTAACGGACTTTGTTATTCTTGATATTCCCGAGGACGATAGTATGTCTATTATTCTTGGAAGACCCTTTTTGAATACTGCAGGGGCTGTTATTGATTGCAACAAAGGCAATGTCACTTTTCATGTTAATGGTAATGAGCATACGGTACACTTTCCGAGGAAACAACCTCAAGTTCATAGCATAAACTCTATTGGAAAAATTCCATCCATAATTTTTGGAGGTTTTGAATTTCCTCTTCCTACTGTCAAAAAGAAGTATGATATTCTTATTATTGGGGACGTGCATATCCCCATTGAGGTAACTTAGTGCTATTCGAAAATTCTCCGGTTTCATGCGATTCGGAATGAGTTTGTTAACTAGTCTTGATCAACCTTGTTAGCGGATTCCTTTTGATGAGCATGAGATGGATGAAGTTAGAAAGCACAACCTTCTGTACCCTCTTTTTACTTTCCGTTATTTAGTTGAAATAAAGCAAAAAATAGTATTTTCTGTCTGTTTTCTGAATTATCCGTGCAATAAAAAATTACCCTGAAAATAGAAGTTCTCAAAATGCCCCAAAATTGAAATATGATTTTTTCTGAAATATTTGAGAATATCTGGCACTGAGAACACAGCAGGGGGAGCAAGCACCTGGCCATGAGGGTCTAGGGCACGCCTGCTCCCCTGGGCACACCCCCTGCCTCGTGGACACATGGTGGCTCCCCTCCACTTATTCCTGCACCCACACACTCCTTCTTCCTTCCAAAAAAATCACTAACCAGCTCAAGCACGAGTTCTAGCTCATTTTGCTGCGATTTTCGATCTCCTTGCTCAAAGCTCCACTCCCAAAACTGCTTTGGGGGATTGTTCTTCGGTATGTGATTCCCCCAATGGTCCAATTAGTTTTTGTTCTAGTGCTTTATTCATTGCAAATTTTTGCTGCTTAGGTGACCCTGTTCTTGAGCTTGCATGTCAAATTTATATGGTCCCAAGTATAGTCTCTAGGCACTTGTGGGAGTAGTTGCTATCAATTTTGTTGAGTTTGGTTCACTTTTATTTTGAGTTACTAAATTTTTCATAGGAAGAAATATGTTTAGGAAAATGTACCAAGGTGGTCCTTCAAGGAAGCAAGGACCCAGGCTCGCAATACGCGATGCGGACGATGAACCACCGAGGAAAGCTCAAGT
This sequence comes from Triticum aestivum, assembly GCF_018294505.1. Classification (NCBI taxonomy): domain Eukaryota; kingdom Viridiplantae; phylum Streptophyta; class Magnoliopsida; order Poales; family Poaceae; genus Triticum; species Triticum aestivum. Next base: position 213,976,579 of record NC_057814.1, read on the forward strand.
GCGGGCTTGTGAATGGCCTTCAGAGGACTTTATGGATCAAGCAGGAATCAAGGAACAAATTAACACATATGTGCGTAATGCTGATCTTGAGAGCTTCGAGGCAGATAAGTGCTGTCAGTACCACTATCTCACTGATTCCTTTGTGAGAAGGTTTGAATTTTCATCATCACGCAATTCTCAAACTGTCCTGTTTGATCTTTATGAAAATTATTATACTATGGACTTAGAGGACTTTAGCACAGCTTGTAAACTCCCGCAATGGGGTAGTCCTAGTGAACCTCGCAAATCTGAATTTAGAGATTTTCTTGCTAGTATAACTGCGGGGAGTCTAGAGATATAACACAAGCTACCATAGGGAGCATTCATTTTCCTGCTATACATTATTTTGCTCTCTTCAAAGGTAGGTGCATAAATGGTAAGGATGAAGCATGTCACATGTGTGTCCCTGATCTCAGTGTTCTCAGGAGTGCTGTATTAGGAGATAAACATTATAATTTGGGAGCCATTGTTGCACGTATGTTTCATAATAATAGAATTAATGGAGATTTCTTTGGTGGAATTTATGCAACCTGTCTAGCTAATTTTCTTGGTATACCCATACGTGAGTATGATATTGAGTTGCCTCCTGTTTATTTAGATTATGAGGCTATGGTTCGTCATCAGTTTGTTGAGAGGAACGGTCAGTTCCTCCAGTACCGACTAATCTTTGACAGACGACGCACCTATCACGTCGCTCTCCCTGCTCCTATTTTCTTTGACTTTCAGGCAAAGGGGAGATATGTCATAACCAGGGAGGAGGCAAATGAGTACGAGAGGAGGACGAGGGCAGCTCACCTCCAAGCTGCAGCCCATGATGCAATAGCCGCTGCATCTCAGTACGACCCCAGCTACAACTTTGGATATCCGCCAGGCCAGCCGTGGCAATAGACCAACTTAGGTCAAAAGCCTAAGCTTGGGGGAGTACATATTTCTTACCGACATTACATTCATGTTCACACGCTCATGCTAGTTCTCGGTGCTCATACTTTATCACTGTAACATCCACGCTAGTTTATTTTCCTTTTTATGCTTTCTTCTTGTGTGTTTGAAAAACCTTAAGAAAAACCAAAAAAATTAGTAGTAGCTTTGAGCTAGTTTACTTTCTTGCCTGTGGTAGTAATAATTAAAAGAAAACCCAAAAAGATTTCCTATTCTTCTTTTGCTTGTTGGGAGCTTTCCCGTGTAAATAGTTTTACTTTTTTTCTTTTCTTTGGGGGCCGATAGGAGAAGACCATGATGGAAATATTGAAGTGGCTCTTATATACATTATTGTTGACTTAACCAAGAGCCCATATTGCCTTGTCTTCTCCTGTTTATTGAATGCTTGCAGATTCCAGCTTAGTCCAATGCGCGTGCACTATTATTATTATCATCATTCGGTCGTGCAAGTGAAAGGCAATAATGACGATATATGATGAAATGATTGAGATGAGAGAAGCTCGTATGAACTCGAACTCTCTTGTTTTTGTAAATATGATTAGTTCATCATTCCTGATTCAGCTTATTATGAATAAACATGTTTGCAATGACAATTAGAGATTATAGTTGCTTGTGCCATGCTTAATTAGCTAGGAGTTTATAATGGTTTACCTTGCGTGCCAACATGCTATTAAAATGATTGTGATGTGGTATAGTAGGGTGGTATCCTCCTTTGAATGATTTAAGTGACTTGCCTTGGCACATGTTCACGCATGTGGATGAAACAAAATTCAACAAAGCCTTCACGATATTTATGTTCATGGTGGATTATATCCTACTCATGCTTGCACTCAATGTTTATTAATTTTAATGCACGTTCATGACTGTTGTCGCTCTCTAGTTGGTCGCTTCCCAGTCTCTTTCTATCCTTCACTTGTACTAAGTGGGATAATGCTTGTGCATCCAATTCCTTAAACCCCAAAGTTATTCCGTATGAGTCCACTATACCTTCCTATAAGCGATATCTACCTGCCGTTCCAAGTAAATTTGTATGTGCCAAACTCTAAACCTTCAAATGAAATTATGTTTTCTATGCTCGAAAAGCTCATGTATCAACTAGGGTTGTCTGTATCTTCCATGCTAGGGGGGTTATTCTCAAGAGGAGTGGACTCCGCTCCTCACTCACAAGAAAATGGCTGGTCACCGGGATGCCCAGTCCCATGCTTTAAGCAAATCAAATCAAAATAATTGCAAACAAAACTCCCCCAGGATTGTTGTTAGTTGGAGGCACCCGTTGTTTCGGACAAGCCATGGATTGATGGTTGTTGGTGGAGGGGGAGTATAAACTTTACCATTCTATTTGGGAACCGCCTATAATGTGTGTAGCATGGAAGATATCGAGATCTCTTAGTTGTTATGTTGACAATGAAAGTATGCCACTCCAAATATTATTTATCTCTATTTCAAAATCGAGCTCTGGCACCTCTACAAATCCCTGCTTCCCTCTGCGAAGGGCCTATCTACTTACTTTTATGTTGAGTCATCATCCTCTTATTAAAAAGCACTAGCTGGAGAGCACTGCTGTCATTTGCATCCATTACTATTAATTTATATTGAGTATGACTATGACTGGATCTCTTTTACCATGAATTACAATGTTTAGTCAGTCCTTGATCTTTAATGGTGCTCTGCATTTATGTTTTGCGGTCTCAGATAGGGCTAGCGAGATACCATCTTGTTATATCATATTATGATTGTTTTGAGAAAGTGTTGTCATCCGAGATTTATTATTATTGCTTGCTAGTTGATTATGCCATTGACATGAGTAAGCATGAGACCTAAGTGTTATTGTGAATATGGTTAGTTCATAATCTTTGCTGAAAACTTGAATGTTGGCTTTACATATTTACAACAACAAGAGCAAACAGAGTTTGTAAAAGTTTTTCTTTATCACTTTTAGTTTATCAACTGAATTGCTTGAGGACAAGCAAAGGTAGCTTGGGGGAGTTGATACGTCTCCAATGTATCTACTTTTCCAAACACTTTTGCCCTTGTTTTGGACTCTAACTTGCATGATTTGAACGGAACTAACCCGGACTGACGCTGTTTTCAGCAGAATTGCCATAGTGTTATTTTTGTGCAGAAATAAAAGTTCTCGAAATGACCTGAAACTTCACGGAGATTATTTTTGGAAATAATAAAAAATACTGGCGAAAGAATCAAGGCCAGGGGCCCCACACCCTGTCCACGAGGGTGGGAGGCGCGCCTGCACCCCTGGGCGCGCCCCCTGCCTCGTGGGCCCCCTGGTGCTCCACCGACCTCAACTCCAACTCTATATATTCACGTTCGGGGAGAAAAAAATCAGAGAGAAGGATTCATCACGTTTTACGATACGGAGCCGCCGCCAAGCCCTAATCTCTCTCGGCAGGGCTGGTCCGGAGTCCGTTCGGGGCTCCGGAGAGGGGAATCCGTCACCATCGTCATAATCAACCATCCTCCATCACCAATTTCATGATGCTCGCCGCCGTGCATGAGTAATTCCATCGTAGGCTTGCTGGACGGTGATGGGTTGGATGAGATTTATCATGAAATCGAGTTAGTTTTGTTAGGGTTTGATCCCTAGTATCCACTATGTTCTTAGATTGATGTTGCTATGACTTTGCTATGCTTAATGCTTGTCACTAGGGCCCGAGTGCCATGATTTCAGATCTGAACCTATTATGTTTTCATGAATATATGTGAGTTCTTGATCCTATCTTGCAAGTCTATAGTCACCTACTATGTGTTATGATCCGGCAACCCCGAAGTGACAATAATCGGGACCACTCCCGGTGATGACCGTAGTTTGAGGAGCTTTTCACATATTGTTCTTCGTTTGAGGAGCTTTTCACATATTGTTCTTCGTTTATTTACTTTTCCATTGCCACTGTTACAATCACTACAAAACCCAAAAATACTACTTTTGCTATTGTTATCACTACTATCATACTACTTTGCTACTAGATACTTTGCTGCAGATTTTAAGTTATCCAGGTGTGGTTGAATTGACAACTCAACTGCTAACACTTGAGAATATTCTTTGGCTCCCCTTGTGTCGAATCAATAAATTTGGGTTGAATTGTGTACCCTCGAAAACTGTTGCGATCCCCTATACTTGTGGGTTATCACAACCCATTCATATTTTATTCTTGCATTATATCTACTGTATTGCAACTTTTCTATGGCAAAAACTCTTCAAAGAAAACCATAGAATCATCAAAACAAGCACACAATGCAAAGAAAAACAGAATCTGTCAAAAACAGAAAAGTCTGTAGCAATCTGAACTTTTCAAATACTTCTGTAACTCTAAAAATTCTGAAAAATTAGGAAAACCTGGGAAATTTGTAACTCAATCTACTGTAAAAAATTCAGATTTTTTCATCGTTTGTGTGAATTTTAACAATTCTAACTCTGGACGCAAAACTTTCTGTTTTTCAGCAAGATCAAACAACTATCACCCAAGAAGATCCTAAAGGCTTTACTTGGCACAAACACTAATTAAAACACAAAAAACACAATCATAATAGTAGCATAATTCTGGAAACACTCAAGAACATAAAGCAAAAGACAAAAATTAATTTTATTCATTGGGTTGCCTCCTAACAAGCGCTATTGTTTCACGCCCCTAGCTAGGCATAAAGCAAGGATCTAAGTATTGTCATCTTTGTTTCGAGATCCATAAGATGCCCTCATGATTGATTCATATGGTGGCCTAATTCTTATTCTAGGGAAGTTTTCCATACCCTTCCTTAGTGGAAATTGGAACTTAACATTGCCTTTCTTCATATCAATCACGGCACCAATAGTGCGTAAAAACGGTCTACCAAGAATAATTGGACAAGATGGATTGCAATCAATATCAAGAACAATAAAATATATGGGCACATAATTATTATTTGCAAGAATAATAACATCATTAATCCTTCCCGTAGGCTTTTTAATAGTAGAATCCGCCAAGTGCAAATTTAAAGAACATTCTTCAATATCGGTAAGACCAAGCACATCACATAAAGATTCATAAAGAAAAACACTCATAATTTTTAATCTTTGACTTTGATAGTAGGTTCCCACTCATCATGTAATTTTCTAGGAATTGAAACTTCTAATTCCAACTTTTCTTCTAAAGATTTCATCATAGCGTCAACAATATGTTTAGTAAAAGCTTTATTTTGTTCATAGGCATGGGGTGAATTTATCATGGACTGCAACAAAGAAATACAATCAATCAAAGAGTGTCGGTGTACAAAGTAGGGGCACCCCTTTGTACCCCTTTACTTGTGCACGGGCAGTCGGAGCCGCGCGCCACGACCACACTAAGCAGGGCAGAGGAGGGGAGCCGGAGAGAAGACAAAGCACAAGACGGCCAAGGCAACGCCAAGACCAAGAACACAAAGGACATAAGGGCGAAGCAGGCTCCCCTGGCAAGGCCCTTGCCGGGGCAACCTCGGCAGCCCCGGCAAGATCCTTGCCGGGGCGGCACGCCCGACGCCAATAGAGTGAGCCGCCCTTGAGCCCACGGGTTCCAACCCAACCAACTCTATTGGAACTAGGGCTCGGAGGCACCTCCGTGGTGGCATGAAGATCTTTGTCAAGACCATAGAGATGTGAGATCAGATGAGGACTAGAAGACAGCAACCCTCGGCGGGGTCCCAGCCGAGGGAATCCACAAGACCCCCGGCAAGCGCCTTGCCGGGAAGACCACAGCACCACGGCAAGACCCTTGCCGGGCCTCCCAGCAAGACCCTTGCCGAGGGCGCCAGGAGGGCCACTGCCAAGCCCGCACCAGCCAAGACTCCACCGCCGTCCCCAAGCAGCTTCTAGCTCAACCAGCTGGGCAGGCACCTGTGTGGCGACGGGCGGCCTCTACGCCAACTCAGCAAGCACCTGCGTGGTGGCATGCAGATCTTCGTGAAGACCCTACCACCGCGCCACCTCAGCTGCCTGCCTGCCTACATGGCACCGCATGCATCGCTGGCCTGGGTGCGTGTCGAAGCGAGGCGAGGCGGCGACGGACGGGACGGGCCCCGTACCCGCCCCCGATAAAGCTAAGGGACACCTAAGCTGCGCATTGAATGCGTCTTGTCCTGTAACACGGGCAATAAGCTCGCAGCACTATAGACCTTTCCACCTCCTGTGTGCCACTGTGGCAGCCCCTTTCGACTATAAAAGGAGGTCCATGGCATACTGGAGAGGGATTCGGCTCTTTTGGACTGCGCAGCCACCATAGCTAGTTCGAGAGCTCAAGAACTCTCTCAAATACACACCAAAGCAGGACTAGGGTATTACGCATCCTCGCGGCCCGAACCTGGGTAAACGATCCCTGTGTTGACTGTTAATCCTGCTCTTCTCACGACCCCGCGCCCCGGCAACCGTAGTAGGGATACTTGTGATCCCATAGATGTCGTTTTCCACCGACATCTTTGGCGCGCCAGGTAGGGGCGCAGTTGTGAGAATCTGGTTTAGCAACCAGCTTAGCAGTTCCTCGTGGCCATGGTTTCTAAGGAAGAAGACGGCCAAGAGGATGGCGCCGCCTGCATACATGAAGGGCGCCGGTTCGGCGACAAGAAAGCTAAGTCATGCAAAACTTTACATATTACTTTTTATATAAGGTTATTCCCCTTGGAGATCTTGTTCTTTGTATGGAAAACCTGCACGCAAAGGGGCCCTCCCGCGATTGGCAACGCCTTTGTTCTGTTTCGAGTCCGCTCAACAGCTCAACCGGCCGCGTCGAGAGTGGGAGGGTAGCCTTCCGCAATTGGCAACGCTCTCGATTCTGACTCGAGTCAAGCTCGACTGTTCGAGCAGCCGTGTTTAGGGCGGTAAGGTGGTTTGCCCAGCAGCAAGCACGCCCGGCAGGCCAACGGGGATCCGTCCTCAAGACGTCGCCCTGGGTTTACGAGCTGGCAAGCCTACCCGGTTAACGTAGGGTGGACATACAAAGGAAAATCGAACAGGAAAATAACATGCATCATATCAAAAGTACTACAGAGTTATATTACATCAAATTGTCACTGTGGTTCTAACTAAAGATAGAAATTGTCTTGGTCATGAACCTGCAGCGGCGATAAGAAACGGGGTGCCTAATCCCGGCGCTGGCCCTCCACCCTTTGAATTCCGTCGATGAGGCTGATGATGGGCTCGATACGCTCCTTGAGCGGCGCGAGGTCGGTACCCTCCGGCAAGCTCTCCAGCGCGGCGTCAAAGTCAAGGATGGGGGTTCCAGTATGCCACCTTGGTGAGGACCTTGGTCATGGCACCCCGGCAGAGCCTTCGGTTCTCGTCGGCCAGTAAAGCCGCCATGTTGGAGTAGAACTGCTCTAGGGCCCCGAGGACGCCCTCGAAGAACAGGGTCAGCTTGGCGTTGGTAGTCCCACTGCGCTCCGGGGCGTACCTCACATTTGGCATCCCCATGGTAGCCAGTTGCGAGGTGATCCTGCCAGCGACGTCCACGAGACGGCCGATCCAGCGGTTCACACCCTCCACGGACTCCTTGTGGTTGGCGGCCTCGTTCTTCCGCAGCTGCTTCTCGGTCTCCAGCTTGGCCAGGGTCCCCTCCCGGGCCATGGCCTCCGAGAGCATCCCCTCAAGGCCTTCCAGCTTCAGCTTCAGGTCCCGGATGGAGTAGTTGGCCGGGAAGAGCAGCTCGGCCTTGCCGAGGACTGCAGCCTGCGCGTCAGCCAAGGCGCCCTTGGCCGCGTCCCTCTCCCCCGTCAGCTCCAGGGCCTGCTTCTTCAGCTCGTCCTGCGCCACCTCCAGCTCCTTCACCTTGCCGGCGTGAACCAGAGCCTGGGCATCGAGCGCCTCTCTGTGCCTCTGCTCCAGCTCCTGGGTCCGCTGCACGACGAGCTTCTCCACCTCTTCATCCTTGCCGCAGAGCGTTCCGGCAAGGTCCTCCTCCTGGGAGTTCAGCGCGGCCTGGTGCTGGGTCCGAGCGGCCTCGGCTGCGGTGGCCAAGCTCACCGTCGTCTCTTGGGCCTTCTCGATGTCGGCCAGCTTCATGGTGAGCTCCACGTCGCGCTTGGCCAGCTCGCCCTGGGCGGCCTTCAACTCTTTGCTAGCTTGGCGGAACCAAGTCTGCGCCTCGGCGATGCGCACCTTGATGTCCGCCTCCGCCTTGTCCACCGTTGTCATCCTGGACTTGGCCTTGTCCAGGCAGGCGCGGTGGAGCGCCTGGAGCTTCCGGAAGTTGGTGCCCATGGCCTGGAGAAGCCGCTTCTCCTGAGAGTCGTCGCCACCGGTGCTCGGTTCGTGCACAACCTCGAGCCCGGCGGCAGCAAGCACCTCCTCGTCGAACACCTCTCCCTCGATGGGAGCCCTGGAGCTTGACGACCCTGGGAGGTGGACGAAGAGGTCGTCGGTCACCCTCAGATACCTGCCGGAGCCGGAGGCAGTGGAGGAGGAAGGCTGGTCATCGACCACCTCCTCCTCGGTGGCGGCCTTGCCGGCCTCCCCAGCAGGCCCCTTGGCGGCGTCTTCGGCGGCACCCTTGGCGGTCTCCTCGGCAGAGATCTTCTCGGCTTCTACCGCGGCGTCCTTGGCGACATCCTCGATGACAGTGTCTATGTCCTCCTGGTCCGCCGACGGACGAGCTAGGTACCAAGAAGGGGATGAGACAAAGCCAAGACCAAGAGCCAGCAAGGAAAGAAAAAGAACAGGAACGAGAGGCGAACGGCTTACCAGCGCCAGGCTGGGAAGCAGAGGACCCCTCCCCGCCAACATTTGGCGGCGAGGCGAAGCCACCAGCGCCCGAGTTCTCCTCCTCATCCTCCATGTGCGTGGGCTCGGTGCTTGGTGCCCTTGCCGGGGACGCCCCTCGGGGCGGCGTGTTGGGGGTAGCCCTCTGTGGCTCCTCCTGCTGCTGTCCTCCTCCTGCGACCACGGCAAGGTCAGCACCAAGAGATCGTGCTCCCAACACATGTTGACGAGGGGTGAGTGATGAACTTACGCTGGGGGCTGTGCCGGGGGCTGCTGTCCGGGCTGCTCAACACGACCAGTGGTGCCCTCGAAGTACCCGCCGGGGGCTGGCCGCCCGCCGAGGCCTTGGCCCTCTTCACCCTCTGGGCCAGCGTCTCCGCATCCCTGCAAAAGTGAAAACAAGTCAAGACAAGCGGCACGGATTGAGGAGATGGAGATGACAAAAAAGAGCAAGATACTTACTCGTCATCCACCTCGTCCTCTGCTGCCTTCCTCTTCCTCCTTGGGCTGAGGGACCCGAAGTCAAAGGTGACCTTCGCGTCGACGTCTGCCGAAGGAGGGGAGGAGGGCGGAGTCTGCACGCGCTTGGATGAAGAGGAGGCAGATGCTTTCTTCTTCGCCACCGCGGCCTTCACCACCTTCTTCACCGCAGCGGCCCTCGTCTGACGCGCGGACTCCTCCGGAGACTTTGGCTACTGCGCGGCCTTGATGGGCCGGACCGGCTCGCCGGAAGTGGCCCGCCGCCGGACTCGCCCTCTCCCCATGGCCGGAGGGTCAACAGCCTCGGCCTCCTCCGACAACGACTCGTCGACCACATCCTTGACGAGAGGAGCCCCGGTGCCGGCGCTGCTGGCCTCCCCAGTGGCCTCCGCCCACTGGGCGAGCTCCTTCTCCTCCGCTTTCGCCGTGGCCTTGTCCTCCATGCCACCGGTGCTGCCGGCCTCCTCGGCAAGCTTCGCCTCCATCGCCCTGGCGCCGATGTAGTCCAGCTCCGCCTAGGTGGTGTCCTGGACGAGCCGCGGCTCGGCGGTGACGTACCCCTCATGCAAGGTGTCAAAAAACTCCTGCACTTGAATTTCCTTCGGCTCGACCCAGCTCGGGTCAAGGGCATGCGCGTTGAAGTCCGGCATCATGGCGATGATGTCGGTTCGGCGCGAGTTGTAGCTTAGCGGGACCACTCCTGCCGGCAACTTGAACAAGGGCCCCTTGGCGACCTTGCCGGCCTTCGTGGCGGCCCTCGCGGCCTTGCCGGTCCGCTCGACCTCGCCGTCGAGGTTCACGTCGAGCTGGAAGAGCCGCTGGCAGAACTGGGCGTGCCCCATCACCGTGAAGTTGTGGTCGAGGCCGGGGCGAAGCCTCATGATGTCGGCGGCATTCGTGAAGAGCCAGGCCGGCCTCCCCTTGTTATGCACCGGAGCAATTCGGCGGCGGATGAAATCCATCCCGATCATCTCAAGGGTGAGCCTGGCCTCGGTAAGGCGAAGGATCCTGGTGATGGCGACCATGAGCTTCGCATCGTCGGCATCAACGTCGCTCCAGTCATCCCGGCGAACCGGCGGCGCGTCGCGGACCCGGCAAAAGTTCGGCGGGTCCTTCTCTTCAATCCAGCACAACCGGCCCCGCCATTCTTCCCACCTCTCCTTCATGGTGCCCTCCAGGTATGCCCCCTTGGCCCGTGGGATCCAGGCGGCACAACCGGAAATGGCGCCCCCCGGTTGGATCCGAGGGAAGAAGTAGTGGCGGAAGAGCACCGTGTTGGGATGCACCCCGGCGAAGCCCTCGCAGAGGTGCGCGAAAAGAGCCATGCACGCCACGGCATTCGGGGTAAAATCCAAAAGGTGGAAGCCATAGGTGTGCATGACGTCATTGAAGAAATCGGAGAAGGGGGGACAGAGCCCGCAGGAGAAGTAATCGACAAAGAATGGATACCGATTTGGGGCGGCCTTGGCGCAATTGGCGGGGATGACGCGCGTGGCTGGATGCCCCGTCGTCACTCCCCCCGTCTTGCACCCCCACAGGGGCTTGAAGCAATCCCGGAGGTCGAACACGTCGACCGTCGAGGGGAAGTAGGCGAGTTGCGCCCACTGCACCGCCAACGCACTCTTCGGTGGCTCCGTCGCCCCGGCATCTTTGGCCACTCCCTTGCCCTTGGTAGATTTGGGAGCCATGGCGGCTGCAAGAAGCAAGGGGCGGAGGATAGCAAAGGCGCAGCGGCGGCAAGCGAAGGCGAGAGCTCGAGAAGGAGGAAGAAAGGGGGCGGCGGCTCTGAGATTGGAGAACATGCAAGAAATGGGGTAAAGTGAGCAGCGCGCCTGCGGTTATTCCTTTTTACGGGGAAGGCGCGGGCCGCCTTCTTTCCCATTAATTGCGATGTGACGCATGCATGCGGGAATCGCCCCACGCATGCCCCCACATCACGCACGACCCCCCCCCCCCCACGTCGCGCGTTCAACACGGGTCGTGGGGAAGCGCAACGGACGAAGAGTTACTACGGTGGAAATCTGCCCTGCCTGCCCGCGCACCGTTTTGGGCCTGCCCAACAACGTGTTGCTCTTATGTGTGGCCCAGACCCGGGGGCTCCTGTCGGTGTACAAAAGTAGGGGCACCCCTTTGTACCCCTTTACTTGTGCACGGGCAGTCGAAGCCGCGCGCCACGGCCACACTAAGCAAGGCAGAGGAGGGGAGCCGGAGAGAAGCCAAAGCACAAGACGTCCAAGGCAACGCCAAGACCAAGAACACAAAGGGCAGAAGGGCGAAGCAGGCTCCCCCGGCAAGACCCTTGCCGGGGCAACCTCGGCAGCCCTAGCAAGATCCTTGACAGGGCGGCACGCCCGACGCCAACAGAGTGAGCCACCCTTGAGCCCACGGGTTCCAACCCAACCAACTACATTGGAAGTAGGGCTCGGGAGGCACCTCCATGGTGGCATGCAGATCTTTGTCAAGACCATAAAGATGTGAGATCGGATGAGGACTAGAAGACAGCGACCCTCGGCGGGGTCCCAGCCGAGGGAATCCACAAGACCCCCGGCAAGCGCCTTGCCGGGACGACCACAGCGCCACGGCAAGACCCTTGCCGGGCCTCCCGGCAAGACCCTTGCCGAGGGCGCCAGCGGGGCCACTGCCAAGCCCGCACCAACCAAGACTCCACCGCCGTCCCCAAGCAGCTGCTAGCTCAACCAGCTGGGCAGGCACCTGCGTGGCGACGGGCGGCCTCTACGCCAACTCAGCAAGCACCTGCGTGGTGGCATGCAGATCTTTGTGAAGACCCTACCACCGCGCCACCTCAGCTGCCTGCCTGCCTACATGGCGCCGCATGCATCGCTGGCCTGGGCGCGTGTCGAAGCGAGGCGAGGCGGCGACGGACGGGACGGGCCCCGTTCCCGCCCCCGATAAAGCTAAGGGACACCTAAGCTACGCATTAAATGCGTCTTGTCCTGTAACACGGGCGATAAGCCCGCAGCACTATAGACCTTTCCACCTCCTTTGTGCCACTGTGGCAGCCCCTTTCGACTATAAAAGGAGGTCCATGGCATACTGGAGAGCGATTCGGCTCTTTTGGACTACGCAGCCACCATAGCTAGTTCGAGAGCTCAAGAACTCTCTCAAATACACACCAAAGCAGGACTAGGGTATTATGCATCCTCGCGGCCCGAACCTGGGTAAACGATCCATGTGTTGACTGTTAATCCTGCTCTTCTCACGACCCCACGCCCCGGCAACCGTAGTAGTTATTCTTGTGATCCCATAGATGCCGTTTTCCACCGACAAAGAGCAACTATCATAATTAAATGTCTTTGTAATCCAAAAGAGTGGGCACATCACTAGTTAAAGTTTTGACCTCTTCAAACCCACTTTTATCGATTTTCTCAACAAGATTTTCACCCTCCGAATTATCGGGACGCCTTCTAGCTAAAGTTTTTACTAAACAAGGAATCAATAGAAGAAACACCAATCTTTTTAAGATCTACATCATTTTTATGAAAGTAATCACTAGAAAACGCTTTTTCTAAAAATTCTCTTCTAGCTCTAAGCATAGCAGTTCTTTTCTTACTTTCATCCATAGAAACATAAAGAGCTCAAATTGATTCTTCAACCTTAGGCACAAAAAAATTCATCTTGAGATTTTCTACATCATAAAAAATTCTATCAACACTTCTAGACAAATCATCAATATTATTCAACTTTTCTTCCGTTGTAGCATTGAAACTTTTTGAGTGTTGATAAATTCTTTAATATTATTCTCAAGATCAGAGGTGTTCCTATTATTATTATAAGAAGTATTTACATAGGAATTACCATAATTATTAGAGGAATTACTAGGAAAAGGCCTAGGATTAAAATTACCTCTATAAGCATTGTTATTGAAATTGTTTCGCGAGATAAAATTCACATCTACGACATCACTATTGTTCTCAATCAAAGTAGACAAAGGCATATCATTGAAATCAATAGGAGCACTTTTACTAGCAACCAATTTCATAAGAGCATCAACTTTTTCACTCAAAGAAGAAATTTCTTCAACCGAATTAACTTTTCTACTAGTAGGAGCCCTTTCGGTGTGCCATTGTGAATAATTTGCCATGATATTATCAAGAAATTAGGTGGCTTCACCCAAAGTAATTTCCATAAAAGTACCACCCGCGGCAGAATCTAAAAGATTACAAGAAACAAAATTTAACACCACATAAAAAATTTGTATGATCATCCAAAGATTTCATCCATGAGTTAGGCAATTCCTTAGCATCATTTTCATCCTTTCCCAAGATTATGCAACATGCTCATGTTCAAGTTGCTTTAAATTCATGTTCTGGGTTCTAAGGGAAATATTTTTTGCAGGCGGAAAATACTTAGTGATAAAAGCATCTTTGCACTTATTCCAAGAATCAATACTATCGCGAGGCAAAGAAAAAACCAAATTTTTGCATGATCTCACAATGAAAACGGAAATAATTTCATCTTCACAACATCATTGTCCATATCTTTTTTCTTTTGCATATCGCATAATTCCACGAATGTGTTAAGATGGGACGCGACATCCTCATTAGGAGTACCAGAAAATTGATCTTTCATAACAAGATTTAGAAAAGCAGTATTAATATCACAAGATTCCGCACTAGTGGCGGGTGCAATAAGAGTGCCAATAAAATCATTGTTGTTGGTATTTGATAAATCACACAACTTGGTGTTCTCTTGAGTCGTTTTATGCAATAAGATTGCACTCAAAACAGATACGACAAGAAAACAGCGAACAAAAAAGAGGGCGAATAAAATGGCAAATTTTTGTGAAGTGGGGGAGAGGAAAACGAGAGGCAAATAGCAAATAATGTAATTGCGAGGAGATGAGATTTGTGATTAGGAACCTGGCAGATGTTGATGATGTCTCCCCGGCAACGGTGCCAGAAATTGGCAAGTTGTCGGGAGACTATCTTGACATGATCCTCCCCGGCAACGGCGCCAGAAATTCCTTTTGATGTCTGCTAGACTGCGTCGGTATTTCCCCTAACAGGAAGGGATGATGCAGCACAGCGACGGTAGGTATTTCCCTCAGTGATGAGACCAAGGTTATCGAACCAGTAGGAGAACCAAGCAACATTACGTAAACATCACCTGCACACAACTAACAAATACTCGCAACCCGACGTGTTAAAGGGGTTGTCAATCCCTTTCGGGTAACGACGCCACAAATTCGCAAGCGGACGTGAGAAAGTTGTAATAATTTGATAGAAGATCTCGCGGGAACGCAAGATAAAATAAATTGCAGCAAGGTATTTTTGTATTTTTGGTTTAATAGATCTGAAAATAAAAGAAAATAAAATAGATCGCAAAGGCAAATATAATAAAGAAGAGACCCGGGGGCCGTAGATTTCACTAGTGGCTTCTCTCGAGAAAAATAGCAAATGGTGGGTAAACAAATTAATGTTGGGCAATTGATAGAACTTCAAATAATCATGACGATATCCAGGCAATGATCATTATATAGGCATCACGTCCAAGATTAGTAGACCGACTTGCCTACATCTACTACTATTACTCCACACAACGACCGCTATCCAGCATGCATCTAGTGTATTAAGTTCATCGACAAACGGAGTAATGCAATAAGAATGATGACATGATGTAGACAAGATCTATTTATGTAGAAATAGACCCCATCTTGTTATCCTTAATAGCAACGATACATACGTGTCGGTTCCCCTTCTGTCACTGGGATCAACCACCATAAGATCGAACCCATCACAAAGCACCTCTTCCCATTGCAAGTAAAATAGATCGAGTTGGCCAAACAAAACCAAAATATCGAAGAAGAAATACGAGGCTGTAAGCAATCATGCATGTAAGAGATCAAAGAAGACTCAAATAACTTTCATGGATAAAAAGATAGATCTGATCATAAACTCAAAGTTCATCTGATCCCAACAAACACACCGCAAAAAGAGTTACATCATATGAATCTCCAAGATACCATTGTATCGAGAATCAAAATAGAGAGAGAGGAAGCCATCTAGCTACTAACTACGGACCCGTAGGTCTACAAAGAACTACTCACGCATCATCGAAGAGGCACCAATGGACATGATGAACCCCTCCGTGACGGTGTCTAGATTGGATCTGGTGGTTCTGGAATTTGCGGCAGCTGGAATTGATTTTCGTCGACTCCTCTAGGTTTCCTGGAATATTTGGGTATTTATAAAGTAAAGAGGCGGTCCAGGGGGCACCCAAGGTGGGCACAACCCACCAGGGCGCGCCTGGGCCTCCAGGCGCGCCCTGGTGGGTTGTGCTCCCCTCGGAGTAGCCCCCAGGTGCTTCTTTGGCCCACTGGATGTCTTCTGGTCCATAAAAATTCCACAAAAAGTTTCGCTGCGTTTGGACTCCGTTTGGTATTGATTTCCTGCGATGTAAAAAACATGCAAAAAATAGCAACTGGCACTTGGCACTATGTCAATAGGTTAGTACCAAAAATGATATTAAATGACTATAAAGTGATTACAAAACATCCAAGAATGATAATATAACAACATGGAACAATAAAAAATTATAGATACGTTGGAGACGTATCACCCTCCACCCCACTTACTCTTCGAGAGAGCCATCAGAACAAAACTACACTTCCACCATTCATTTTCTTAGAGAGAACCACCTACTCATGTGTTGAGATCAAGGCATTCCAATCCATCCATTTGAGCCTTGATTTCTAGCCTCCCCAAATTGTTTTCCGACCAATCCCTTCTCCTACCCAAGCCAAATGTGAGAGAAATAGATTGAATGTTGAGGAGACTATCTTTGGAAACACAAGAGCAAGGAGTTCATCGTCAACAACACCATCTATTACCGGTTGGAGAGTGGTGTCTCCTAGATTGGTTAGGTGTCACTTGGGAATCTCCAAGATCTTGTGGAGTTGAACCAAGGAGTTTTTAAGGGCAAGGAGATCGCCTACTTCATCAAGATCTACCCGAGTGAGGCTATTCTTTCGTGGACGTAAGCCATGGTGGAATATGGTACCGTGTGCACGTTGATCCAAATGATGCCCAATTACAAAGATCTCAAGCCAACGGAAGTCATTGAAAGGATTGTTGCTCATGATATGTCACACAAGGACAAGGAGGAGCTCCACAACAAGTCAAGTGGTGCTTACAAAAGCCTCAAGCGATGCTCCCACAAAATCAAGTGACAATATAGTATCCAATGAAGAAATAAGCTTAATGGTGAAGAACTTCAACAAGTTCTACAAGAATAGAAGAAAGAGAGAGGCTCCAACTCAAGACATTATGAGAAAAGATCATCAAGTCTTGACCGTAATTGCTACAATTATGGAGGACCCGGACACTACTCCAATGAGTGTACGACACCTCACAAGAAAAGAGACGAATCACCTAGAAGGAAGAGTAGAGGAGATGAATCGCCTCATAGAAAGAGAAGGAGTAGAGATGATTGTTATGAATGAAGACCTTCTCAGAGGAACAAGGATCTGGAAAGGAAAGACAAGTCAACCAAGAGCTACGCTAAAAGAAGGCATCAAGCTCATGTTGGTGAATGGGTTTCCGACTCCGACAACCAATCCGAGAGAAGTTATCACTCCGACTTCGACTATGGTCAATATGAATGTGTTTCCATAATTGCTCTTGTTTCCCCCAACTCCTATGACCTAGTTGATTCACCAAATGAAGGAATTTGAAGATGCTTCATGACTAAGGGCCCCAACGTATCACACGCCGAGTAGCTTGACCTTTTAATAGTGATGAGTATGATTTGCTAGGTGATGATGACTTGCTTGTTGATCAAACTAGTGATGTGAGCTATAATGAACCTGCTAGTAATCATGATAGTCAAGATGAAACGAATGACAATGTTGTTGGTTTCTAAGAACCTACATTGAGTTGTGTGCAACAACCCTTTGAGAATTCGACCAGGGATTGAACACGTCTAGAAATCCGAAGTCATGATGAACAATGGTGGATGAACTACAGATGAACACAAAGAACTACCTAGGTTCAAGCCACCTTCTTCATGTAATGCCCTACTCCTGCCTTGTTTCTTATTACAATGGTAGAGAGCTACAATGTGTGTCCCTTACAAGATGAAAAGATCGACCCTTGGTGAGGCTTTGGTCTCCCCTATTTATAGTGTTGATGGAGGACCTGCCGGAGGCTCCTATTGGCTTAACATACATGGAGGCATGGTTGCCCATAGTATGCTTGTACGAGTGATGATGATGACCTCTCGGAGCAGTGTGTTATCCCGTGGGTACTTATCTTCCTCCTCCTTTGGTACTGCCACTGTAGAATCATGGATAGAAGGCGAATCTTGATGTGGCCGCTGCGTGTGACTTTGTCCACATGGATCCTACCGGAGCCCATGCATGAGGACCGATTGTACACCCTCAGCCTGCCACCTAATGTCGGTAGTCGTCCTTCCGGGCATGGGTTACTGCCCATCTTCCCTGAGATCAAGGTCTTCTCTTCTCAGACGTGTTGACGCATCCTCCCAGGAGAATCCCGCGAAGTGATCCCGGGAGTCTTCGAGCTGCTCTCGTTGATACAGGCCAAAGTCCATTGGATATTGTGGAGCCTTCGAAAGCCTTCCTTCTGGTCCAAGAAATGCGTATGACCCTATTTGTTTAGGCCCAATGCGTCAGGCTGTCATCACCCTAGTATTATTTATGCCGACATAGCCGCCTGGCGCATCTTCCTCTTGCCCGATAGTAGCAGCGAAAAGAGGGATGGGGTCAAATAACCCCAGGGATGTGACATGTGGCAGTCTGGGTCGTCCCATGGGGACTAATGAAGCCAACCCTTGTTCTATCTTAAGGGCAGGGGATAATTGATTACCCCACGAGAAAGGTTGCATTATCAGCTTTTGTGCCACTCCTATCATTCTTCAGAGGTCGTGGGTCGCCACACGCCCCTGGGCAAGCAATTGCCTTCCTGCATGTTTGTTTGATTATAAAGGGGAGAAATTGAACGGTGCCGAGCCAACGGTCTTCCTCCTTTTTGTTCCTTCGCCACCGCCCAAAACCTCCCCAGCCAATTCTCCCCATTAGCCATGGCATCCCATGATCTCACACCAGAGGCGGAAATGAGGAAAAGAGATAAGGAGATAGTTTGAGGGGAGTTTTTGCTGGCTCTGCCTGAGTTCGCATTCCCCGACGCCCGGTGCCTGAAGAAATTTGGGTTCTTGGTTGGAGGTGTGAATCACTCGTGGGAGCCGACAGAACTTATTCTGCTGAGCAGTGTAGGGGAGAGCAGAACCGTGATCCCCATTTTCGTCCACTTCCTCGTCGTCGGTTTAATTCCCCATTTTCTAACTTCTTCGTGGTGGTCTTGGATCATTTCCAACTCGATGTGCTCCATCTTCATCTGAATATCATGCTGGTTCTAGTGATATTTTCCCACTTGTGCGAGGGGTTCGTGGGGGTGAGGCCATCCCTGGATCTCTTCCGACATTTCTTCTCAGCACGCCAGAATCTAGGAAATCAGACCTTAGGATGTGTGACCTTCGGCCCCGCTGGGAAGGAAGCTGAGGCCGACTTCATTCCCCTAAACCTTCATGAACCTCTGAATGAGTGGTGCTAGAACTGGATATTCATTGATGCCCATGGTAGTCCTTAGCTTTTCTCAGATGCGCATAGCCCCCCTGCAGGCCCAATAGCTTCCACTATGGACGTATGATAACCCACAAGTATAGGGGATCGCAACAGTTTTTGAGGGTAGAGTATTCAACCCAAATTTACTGATTCGACACAAGGGGGGCCAAAGAATATTCTCAAGTATTAGTAGCTGAGTTGTCAATTCAACCACACCTGAAAGACTTAATATCTGCAGCAAAGTATTTAGTAGCAAAGTAATATGGAAGTAACAGTAGCGGTGGCAAAAGTAACACGGTAGCAGTTTTGTAGTGATTGTAATGGCAGTAGCAACGGAAGTAACTTAGCAACGATCAATATGTGAAAAGCTCGTACGTAATGGATTGGCAATGATAATTGTGTCTGATGATATTCATCATGTAGCAGTTATAACCTAGGGTGACACAGAACTAGCTCCAATTCATCAATATATGTAGGCATGTTTTCTGTATATAGTCATACGTGTTTATGGAAAAGAACTTGCATGACATCTTTTGTCCTACCCTCCCATGGCAGCGGGGTCCTAATGGAAACTAAGGGATATTACGGCCTCATTTTAATAGAGAACCGGACCAAATATTTAGCACTTAGTGAATACATGAACTCCTCAAACTACGGTAATCACCGAAAAGAATCCCAATTATTGTCACCTTGGGGTATGCGGATCATAACTCATTATAGGTGTCTCCAACTTGCAAGATAGGATCACGAACACAAGTATATTCATGAAGACATAATAGGTTCAGATCTAAAATCATGGCACTCGGGCCCTAGTGACAAGCATTAAGCAAAGCAAATTTGTACCAACATCAATCTCAGAACAAAGTGGATACAAGGGATCAAACCCTAACAAAACTAACTCGATTCAATGATAAATTTCATCCAACCCATCACCGTCCAGCAAGCCTATGATGGACTTACTCACGCACGGTGGTGAGCATCATGAAATTGGTGATGGAGGAACGGACTCCAGATCAGCCCTCCCGATGAAGAACAGGAGGCAGCGGCGGCTCCGTATCATAAAACGCGATGAATCCTTCTCTCTGGTTTTTTCTCCGTGAATAGGTACTTATAGAGTTGGAATTGAAGGAAATATGCCCTAGAGGCAATAATAAAGTTGTTACTTATATTTCCTTATATCATGATAAATATTTATTATTCATGCTAGAATTGTATTAACCAGAAACTTAGTACATGTGTGAATACATAGACAAACAGAGCGTCACTAGTATGCCTCCACTTGACTAGCTCGTTGATCAAAGATGGTTAAGTTTCCTAGCCATAGACATGAGTTGTCATTTGATGAACGTGATCACATCATTAGAGAATGATGTGATTGACATGACCCATCCGTTAGCTTAGCACTATGATCGTTTAGCTTATTGCTATTGCTTTCTTCATGACTTATACATGTTCCTATGACTATGAGATTATGCAACTCCCGAATACCGGAGGAACACTTAGCGTGCTATCAAACATCACAACGTAACTGGGTGATTATAAAGATGCTCTACAGGTGTCTCCGATGGTGTTTGTTGAGTTGGCATAGATCGAGATTAGGATTTGTCACTCCAATTGTCGGAGAGGTATCTCTGGGCCCTCTCTGTAATGCACATCACTATAAGCCTTGCAAGCAATGTGACTAATGAGTTAGTTGCGGAATGACGCATTACAGAACGAGTAAAGAGACTTGCCGGTAACGAGATTGAACTAGGTATGATGATACCGATGATCGAATCTCGGGCAAGTAACATACCTATGACAAAGGGAACAACGTATGTTGTTATGCGGTTTGACCGATAAAGATCTTTGTAGAATATGTGGGAGCCTAGTCTCGGTCATGTCTACATAGTTCTCGGACCCGTAGGGTCCGCACGCTTAACGTTCGATGACGATCGGTATTATGAGTTTATGTTTTTTGATGTACTGAAGGTTGTTCGGAGTCCCGGATGTGATCACGGACATGACGAGGAGTCTCGAAATGGTTGAGACATAAAGATTGATATATTGGAAGGTTATGTTTGGATACTGGAAAGGTTTCGGATAGGTTCGGGCATTTTTCGGAGTACCGGGGATTACCGGAACCCCCCGGGGGGTTAATGGGCCTGCATGGGCTTTAGTGGAAGAGAAGAGGAGGCGGCCAAGTGGAGGCGCGCGCCCCCCAAGCGCAATCCGAATTGGGGGGGGGGGGGCTTTCCTTCACTCCCTGTTCCTCTTTCCTTCCCCTCCTAGTTGGACTAGGAAAGGGGGAAACCTACTCCTAGTAGGAGTAGGATTCCCTCCCTTGGGGCGCGCCCCATGAGGCCGGCCGGCCCCCTCCTCCACTCCTTTATATACGGGGGAGGGAGGCACCCCATAGACACATAAGTTGATTTCTTAGCTGTGTGCGGTGCCCCCCTCCACAGATTTCCACCTCGGTCATATTGTCGTAGTGCTTAGGCGAAGCCCTGCGTCGGTAACTTCATCATCACCATCACCACGCCGTCGTGTTGACGAAACTCTCCCTCGGCCTCATCTGGATCAAGAGTTCGAGGGATGTCATCGAGCTGAATGTCTGCAGATCGTTGAGGTGTCGTGCGTTCGGTACTTGATCGGTTGGATCGCGAAGACGTTTGACTACATCAACCGCGTTACTAAACGCTTCCGCTTTCGGTCTACGAGGGTACGTGGACACACTCTCCCCGCTCGTTGCTATGCTTCTCCTAGATAGATCTTGCGTGATCATAGGAAAATTTTGAAATACTACGTTCCCCAACAGTGGCATCCGAGCCAGGTCTATGTGTAGATGTTATATGCACGAGTAGAACACAAAGAGTTGTGGGCGATAATAGTCATACTGCTTACCAGCATGTCATACTTTGATTCGGCGGTATTGTTGGATGAAGCGGCCCAGACCGACATTACATGACCGCGTTCATGAGACTGGTTCTATCGTCGTGCTTCGCACACAGGTGGCTAGTGGGTGTCTGTTTCTCCAACTTTAGTTGAATCAAGTGTGACTACGCCCGGTCCTTGTTGAAGGTTAAAACATCACACTTGAAGAACGGTTCTTGCTAAGCCCGTAGCAGCCATGTAAAACTTGCAACAACAAAGTAGAGGACGTCTAACTTGTTTTTGCAGGGCATGTTGTGATGTGATACGGAAAAGACGCGATGATATATAAATTGTTGTAAGAGATGATCATGTTTTGTAATAGTTATCGGCAACTCGCAGGAGCCATATGGTTGTCACTTTATTGTATGAAATGCAATTGCCATGTAATTGCTTTACTTTATCACTAAGCGGTAGCGATAGTCGTAGAAGCAATAGTTGGCGAGACGACAACGATGCTTCGATGGAGATCAAGGTGTCAAGCCGGTGATGATGGTGATCATGACGGTGCTTTTGAGATGGAGATCAAAGGCACAAGAAGATGATGGCCATATCATATCACTTATATTGATTGCATGTGATATTTATCCTTTATGCATCTTATTTTGCTTAGTACGTCGGTAGCATTATAAGATGATCTCTCACTAAATTTCAAGGTACAGGTGTTCTCCCTGAGTATGCACCGTTGCGACGGTTTGTCGTGCCGAGACACCACGTGATGATCGGGTGTGATAAGCTCTACATTCACATACAACGGGTGCAAGCTAGTTTTGCACACGCAGAATACTCGGGTTAAACTTGACGAGCCTAGCATATACAAATATGGCCTCAAAACACTGAGACCGAAAGGTCGAGCGTGAATCATATAGTAGATATGATCAACATAGTGATGTTCATCATTGAAAACTACTCCATCTCATGTGATGATCGGACATGGTTTAGTTGATTTGGATCACGTGATCACTTAGAAGATTAGAGGGATGTCTATCTAAGTGGGAGTTCTTAAGTAATATGATTAATTGAACTTTAATTTATCATGAACTTAGTACCTCATAGTATTTTGCATGTCTATGTTGTTGTAGATCAATGGCCTGTGCTACTGTTCCTTTGAATTTTAATGCGTTCCTAGAGAAAGCTAAGTTGAAAGATGATGGTAGCAACTACATGGACTGGGTCCGTAACTTGAGGATTATCCTCATTGCTGCATAGAAGAATTACGTCCTGGAAGCACCACTAGGTGCCAGGCCTGCTGCAGATGCTGCTGATGACGTTAAGAACGTCTGGCAGAGTAAAGCTGATGACTACTCGATAGTTCAGTGTGCCATGCTTTACGGCTTAGAACCGGGACATCAACAACGTTTTGAACGTCATGGAGCATATGAGATGTTCCAGGAGTTGAAGTTAATATTTCAAGCAAATGCCCGGATTGAGAGATGTGAAGTCTCCAATAAGGTCTATAGCTGCAAAATGGAGGAGAATAGTTCTGTCAGTGAACATATACTCAGAATGTCTGGGTACCACAACCACTTGACTCAACTGGAAGTTAATCTTCCTGATGATAGTGTCATTGACAGAGTTCTTCAATCACTACCACCAAGCTACAAAAGCTTCGTGATGAACTACAATATGCAAGGGATGGATAAGACAATTCCCGAGCTCTTCGCGATGCTAAAGGCTGCGGAGGTAGAAATCAAGAAGGAGCATCAAGTGTTGATGGTCAACAAGACCACCAGTTTCAAGAAAAAGGGTAAAGGGAAGAAGGGGAACTTCAAGAAGAACAGCAAGGAATTTGCTGCTCAAGTGAACAAGCCCAAGTCTGGACCTAAGCCTGAGACTGAGTGCTCCTACTACAAAGGGACTGGTCACTGGAAGTGGAACTTCCCCAAGTATTTGGCGGATAAGAAGGATGCCAAAGTGAAAGGTATATTTGATATACATGTTATTGATGTGTACCTTACTAATGCTCGCAGTAGTCCCTGGGTATTTGATACTGGTTCTGTTGCTCATATTTGCAACTTGAAACAGGGACTACGGATTAAACGAAGATTGGCTAAGGACGAGTGATACGTCTCCGACGTATCTACTTTTCCAAACACTTTGCCCTTGTTTTCGACTCTAACTTGCATGATTTGAATGGAACTAACCCGGACTGACGCTGTTTTCAGCAGAATTGCCATGGTGATATTTTTGTGCAGAAAAAAAGTTCTCGGAATGACCTGAAACTTCACAGAGATTATTTTTGGAAATAATAAAAAATACTGGCGAAAGAATCAAGGCCAGGGGGCCCACACCCTGTCCACGAGGGTGGGAGGCGCGCCTGCCCCCCTGGGCGCGCCCCCTGCCTCGTGGGCCCCTTGGTGCTCCACGAACCTCAACTCCAACTCTATATATTCGTGTTCGGGGAGAGAAAAATCAAAGAGAAGGATTCATCGCGTTATACGATACGGAGCCACCGCCAAGCCCTAATCTCTCTCGGGAGGGCTGATCTGGAGTCCGTCCGGGGCCCGGAGAGGGGAATCCATCACCATCGTCATCATCAACCATCCTCCATCACCAATTTCATGATGCTCACTGCCGTGCGTGAGTAATTCCATCATAGGCTTGCTGGACGGTGATGGGTTGGATGAGATTTATCATGTAATCAAGTTAGTTTTGTTAGGGTTTGATCCCTAGTATCCACTATGTTCTGAGATTGATGTTGCTATGACTTTGCTATGCTTAATCTTGTCACTAGGGCCCGAGTGCCATGATTTCAGATCTGAACCTATTATGTTTTCATGAATATATGTGAGTTATTGATCCTATCTTGCAAGTCTATAGTCACCTACTATGTGTTATGATCTGGCAACCCCGAAGTGACAATAATCGGGACCACTCCCGGTGATGACCGTAGTTTGAGGAGTTCATGTATTCACTATGTGTTAATGCTTTGGTCCGGTACTCTATTAAAAGGAGGCCTTAATATCCCTCAGTTTCCGCTAGGACCCCGCTGCCACGGGAGGGTAGGACAAAAGATGTCATGCAAGTTCTTTTCCATAAGCACGTATGACTATATTCGGAATACATGACTACATTACATTCATGAATTGGAGCTAGTTCTGTGTCACCCTATGTTATAATTGTTGCATGAATAATCGCATCCGGCATAATTCTCCATCACCGATGCAATGCCTACGAGCTTTTCAGATATTGTTCTTCGTTTATTTACTTTTCCGTTGCCACTGTTACAATCACTACAAAACTCAAAAATATTACTTTTGCTACCGTTATCACTACTATCATACTACTTTGCTACTAAACCCTTTGCTGCGGATATTAATTTATCCAGGTGTGGTTGAATTGACAACTCAACTGCTAATACTTGAGAATATTCTTTGGCTCCCCTTGTGTCGAATCAATAAATTTGGTTGAATACTCTACCCTCGGAAACGGTTGCGATCCCCTATACTTGTCGGTTATCAACGAGGTGACGATGCGTGTGGGAAATGGTTCCAAAGTCGATGTGATCGCCATCGGCACGCTACCTCTACATCTACCTTCGGGATTAGTTTTAGACCTGAATAATTGTTATTTGGTGCCAGTGTTAAGCATGAACATTATATCTGGATCTTGTTTGATGTGAGACGGTTATTCATTTAAATCAGAGAATAATGTTTGTTCTATTTATATGAGTAATATCTTTTATGGTCATGCACCCTTGATGAGTGGTCTATTTTTACTAAATCTTGATAGTAGTGATGCACATATTCATAGTACTGAAGCCAAAAGATATAAGTTTAATAATGATAGTGCAACTTATTTGTGGCACCGCCATTTAGGTCATATTGGTGTAAAGCGCATGAAGAAACTCCATGCAGATGGGCTTTTGGAATCACTTGATTATTAATCACTTGATGCTTGCGAACCATGCCCATGGGCAAGATGACTAAGACTCCGTTCTCTGGAACAATGGAGCGAGCAACGGACTTATTGGAAATAATACATACTGATGTATGCGGTCCGATGAGTGTTGAGGCTCGCGGTGGGTATCGTTATTTTCTGACCTTCACAGATGACTTGGGCAGATATGGGTATATCTACTTGATGAAACATAAGTCTGAAACATTTGAAAAGTTCAAAGAATTTCAGAGTGAAGTGGAAAATCATCATAACAAGAAAATAAAGTTTCTACAATCTGATCGTGGAGGAGAATATTTGAGTTACGAGTTTGGTTTTCATTTGAAACAATGTGGAATAGTTTCGCAACTCACGCCACCCGGAACAGCACAACGTAATGGTGTGTCCGAACGTCGTAACCGCACTTTATTAGATATGGTGCGGTCCATGATGTCTCTTACTGATTTACCGCTATCGTTTTGAGGTTATGCTTTAGAGATGGCTGCATTCACGTTAAATAGGGCACCACCTAATCCGTTGAGACGACGCCATATGAACTGTGGTTTGGCAAGAAACCCAAGTTGTCGTTTCTTAAAGTTTGGGGCTGCGATGCTTATGTGAAAAAGCTTCAACCTGATAAGCTCGAACCCAAATCGGAGAAATGTGTCTTCATAGGATACCCAAAAGAGACTGTTGGGTACACCTTCTATCACATATCCGAAGGCAAGATATTCGTTGCTAAGAATTGATCCTTTCTAGAGAAGGAGTTTCTCTCAAAAGAAGTGAGTGGGAGGAAAGTAGAACTTGATGAGGTAACTGTACCTGCTCCCTTATTGGAAAGTCGTTCATCACAGAAATAAGTTCCTGTGATTCCTGCACCAATTAGTGAGGAAGCTAATGATACTGATCGTGAAACTTCTGATCAAGTTACTACCGAACCTCGTAGGTCAACTAGAGTAAGATCCACACCAGAGTGGTACGGTAATCCTGTTCTGGAGGTCATGTTACTTGACCATGACGAACCTACGAACTATGAGGAAGCGATGATGAGCCCAGATTCCGCGAAATGGCTTCAGGCCATGAAATCTGAGATGGGATCCATGTATGAGAACAAAGTGTGGACTTTGGTTGACTTGCCCAATGATCGGCATGCCATAGAGAATAAATGGATCTTCAAGAAGAAGACTGACGCTGACGGTAATGTTATTGTCTACAAAGCTCAACTTTTTGCGAAATGTTTTCGAAAAGTTCAAGGAGTTGACTACGATAAGACCTTCTCACTCGTAGCGATGCTTAAGTCCGTCCGAATCATGTTAGCAATTGCCGCATTTTATGATTATGAAATTTGGCAAATGGATGTCAAAACTGCATTCCTGAATGGATTTCTGGAAGAAGAGTTGTATATGATGCAACCCGAAGGTTTTATCGATCAAAAGGATGCTAACAACATGTGCAAGCTCCAGCGATCCATTTACAGACTGGTGCAAGCATCTCGGAGTTGGAATAAATGTTTCGATAGTGTGATCAAAGCATATGGTTTTATACAGACTTTTGGAGAAGCCTGTATTTACAAGAAAGTGAGTGGGAGCTCTGTAGCATTTCTAATATTATATGTGGATGACATATTGTTGATTGGAAATGATACAGAATTTCTGGATAGCATAAAAGGATACTTGAATAAGAGTTTTCCTATGAAAGACCTCGGTGAAGCTGCTTACATATTGGGCATCAAGATCTATAGAGATAGATCAAGACGCTTAATTGGACTTTCACAAAGCACATACCTTGATAAAGTTTTGAAGAAGTTCAAAATGGATCAATCAAAGAAAGGGTTCTTGCCTGTGTTACAAGGTGTGAAGTTGAGTCAGACTCAATGCTCGACCACTGCAGAAGATAGAGAGAAAATGAAAGTCATTCCCTATGCTTCAGCCATAGGTTCTATCATGTATGCAATGTTGTGTACCAGACCTGATGTACTAGGGAGGTACCAAAGTAATCCAGGAGTGGATCACTGGACAACGGTCAAGAACATCCTGAAATACCTGAAGAGGACTAAGGATATGTTTCTCGTTTATGGAGGTGACAAAGAGCTCGTCGTAAATGGTTACGTCGATGCAAGCTTTGACACTGATCCGGATGACTCTAAGTCTCAAACCGGATACGCATTTATATTGAACGGTGGAGCTGTTAGTTGGTCTAGTTCCAAGCAAAGCATCGTGGCGGGATCTACGTGTGAAGCGGAGTACGTAGCTGCTTCGGAAGCAGCAAATGAAGGAGTCCGGATGAAGGAGTTCATATCCGATCTAGGTGTCATACCTAGTGCATCGGGTCCAATGAAAATATTTTGTGACAATACTGGTGCAATTGCCTTGGCAAAGGAATCCAGATCATCAAGAGAACCAAGCACATCAAGAGACGCTTCAATTCCATCCGCGATCAAGTCAAGGAGGGAGACATAGAGATTTCCAAAATACATACGGATCTGAATGTTGCAGACCCGTTGACTAAGCCTCTCTCACGAGCAAAACATGATCAGCACCAAGACTCCATGGGTGTTAGAATCATTAATATGTAATCTAGAATATTGACTCTAGTGCAAGTGGGAGACTGAAGGAAATATGCCCTAGACGCAATAATGAAGTTGTTATTTATATTTCCTTATATCATGATAAATGTTTATTATTCATGCTAGAATTGTATTAACAGGAAACTTAGTACATGTGTGAATACATAGACAAACAGAGTGTCACTAGTATGCCTCTACTTGACTAGCTCGTTGATCAAAGATGGTTAAGTTTCCTAGCCATAGACATGAGTGATTGCTATTGACATGACCCATCCGTTAGCTTAGCACTATGATCGTTTAGTTTATTGCTATTGCTTTCTTCATGACTTATACATGTTCCTATGACTATGAGATTATGCAACTCCCGAATACTGGAGGAACACTTAGTGTGCTACCAAATGTCACAACATAACTGGGTGATTATAAAGATGCTCTACAGGTGTCTCCGATGGTGTTTGATGAGTTGGCATAGAACGAGATTAGGATTTGTCACTCCGATTGTCGGAGAGGTATCTCTGGGCCCTCTCGGCAATGCACATCACTATAAGCCTTGCAAGCAATGTGACTAATGAGTTAGTTGCGGAATGATGCATTACAGAAGGAGTAAAGAGACTTGCCGGTAATGAGATTGAACTAGGTATGATGATACCGACGATCGAATCTCGGGCAAGTAACATACCGATGACAAAGGGAACAACGCATGTTTTTATGCGGTTTGACCGATAAAGATCTTCGTAGAATATGTGGGAGCCAATATGAGCATTCAGGTTCCGCTATTGGTTATTGACCAGAGATGAGTCTCGGTCATGTCTACATAGTTCTCGAACCCGTAGGGTCCGCATGCTTAACGTTTGATGAGTTTATGTGTTTTGATGTACCGAAGGTTGTTCGGAGTCCCGGATGTGATCACGGACATGACGAGGAGTCTCGAAATGGCCGAGACATAAAGATTGATATATTGGAAGGTTATGTTTGGACACCGGAAAGGTTTCGGATAGGTTCGGGCATTTTCCGGAGTACCGGGGGGTTGCCGGAACCCCCCGTGGGGTTACTGGGCCTTCATGGGCTTTAGTGGAAGAGAGGAGGAGGCGGCCAGGTGGAGGCGCGTGCCCCCCAAGCCCAATCCGAATTGGGGGGGGGGCTGTCCTTCGCTCCCTCTTCCTCTTTCCTTCCCCTCCTAGTTGGACTAGGAAAGGGGGAAACGTACTCCTAGTAGGAGTATGATTCCCCCCCTTGGGGCACGCCCCGTGAGGCCGGCCGGCCCCCTCCTCCACTCCTTTATATACGGGGGAGGGGGCACCCCATAGACACACAAGTTGATTTCTTAGCCGTGTGCGGTGCCCCCCCCTCAACAGATTTCCACCTCGGTCATATTGACATAGTGCTTAGGCGAAGCCCTGCGTCAGTAACTTCATCATCACCGTCACCACGCCGTCGTGCTGACGAATCTCTCCCTCGGCCTCAGCTGGATCAAAGTTCGAGGGACGTCACCGAGCTGAACATGTGCAGATCACGGAGGTGCCGTGCGTTCAGTACTTGATCGGTTGGATCATGAAGACGTTCGACTACATCAACCGCGTTACTAAACGCTTCCGCTTTTGGTCTACGAGGGTATGTGGACACACTCTCCCCGCTCGTTGCTATGCTTCTCCTAGATAGAGCTTGCATGATCGTAGGAATTTTTTAAATACTATGTTCCCCAATAGGAATTAGGGTCGGAGGAGCTCCAGGGGGCCACAGGCCTACAGGGCGCGCCCCCAGGGCTTGTGGCCTCTGGGTGGCCCCTCTAGTTGATTCTTGTGCCAATATTTTTTATATATTCCAAAAATATTCTCCGTAAATTTTTAGGTCAATCCGAGAACTTTTATTTCTGCACAAAAATAACACCATGGCAATTGCGCTGAAAATAGCGTCAGTCTCGATTAGTTCCATTCAAATCATGCAAATTAGATTCCAAAACAAGGGCAAAAGAGTTTGGAAAAGTAGATACGATGGAGACGTATCAACTCCCCCAAGCTTAACCCATTGCTTGTCCTCAAGCAATTCAGTTGATAAACTGAAAGTGAGAAAGAAAAACTGAAAGTGCCAGACCTTGAGCTTTTAAAACAGAGATGAATATAATTTTGAGCGGTATGCTTTCATTGTCAACATAACAACCAAGAGATCTCGGTATCTTCCATGCTAGATACATTATAGGCGGTTCCCAAACAGAATGGTAAAGTTTTTACTCCCCCTCCACCAACAAGCACACTCCACGGCTGATCCAAAACAACGGATACTGTCCATACCAACAACAGTCCTGGGGGAGTTTTGTTTGATATTTACATTTTGATTTGATTTCGAGCATGGAACTGGGCATCCCAATTACTAGCCACTTTCTGGTGAATGACAAGTGAATAAACACTCATCGTGAGAATAACCTACGTAGGATGGAAGATACTGACAGCCCCAAGTCGCTACATGAGCGATTCGGGCATACAAAACAGATTATTATTTGAAGGTTTAGAGTTTGGCACATGCAAATTTACTTAGAACGACAGGTAAACACCGCATATAGGTAGGTATGGTGGACTCATATGGAACAACTTTGGGTTAATGGAAGTGGATGCACAAGCAGTATTCCTGCTAGTACAAGTGGAGGCTAGCAAAAGATTGGGGAGTGACCAACTAGAGAGTGACAACGGTCATAAACATGCATTGAGATTAACCAACATTGAGTGCAAGCATGAGTAGGATATAAATCACCATGAACATAAATATCGTGGAGGCTATGTTGATTTTGATTCAACTACATGTGTGAACATGTGCCAAGTCAAGCCACTTAAATCATTCAAAGGAGGATACCATCCTATCATACTACATCATCACCATTTTAAAAGCATGTTCGCACACAAGGTAAACCGTTATCAACTCCTAGCTAATTAAGCATGGCATGAGTAACTATAATCTCTAATTGTCATTGCAAACATGTTTCCTTCATAATGAGCTGAATCAAGAACGATGAGATAATCATATTTACAAAAACAAAATAGGTCGAGTTTGTACCAGCTTTTCTCCATCTCAATCATTTCATCATATATCGTCAGTATTGCCTTTCACTTGCATGACCGAACAGTGTGGATAATAATAATAGTGCACGTGCATTGGACTAAGCTGGAATCTGCAAACATTTATTCAAAGGAGAAGACAAGGTAATATGGACTCTCTATTATATCAACAATAACGCATAAGAGAGCCACTCAACATTTTCATTGTGGCCTTCTCCTTACGACCCAAAGCAAAAGAAAAAGAATTTCAAAGAAACACACTAAAATATTTTTTAGTTTTTGTTTTTCTGAAGAAAGTAAAACAAGAACGAGAAAAACTATTTACACGGGAAAGCTCCCAACGAGCAAAAGAAGAACGAGAAATCTTTTTGGGTTTTCTTTTAATACTGCTACTAAATAAACTAGAAAAGAAAACTAAAAAGGATCGATGGCTAATTTTTTTGGATTTTTTCAAAGTTTTTCAAACACACAAGAAGAAAGTAAGAAAAATAAACTAGCATGGATAATACAATGAAAAAGTATGAACACCGACAACCGAAATGAGTGTGTGAACATGAATGTAATGTCGATGAGAAATATGTACTCCCCCAAACTTAGGATTTTGGCCTAAGTTGGTCTAGGGCCACGGCTGGCCTAGATAGTATCCAAAATCATAGTTGGGGTTGTACTATGCTGTGGCAGCTACCGCTTGGCGGGCTGCCTCATGGAGGTGAGCGGCCTCCTCTGCTCTCTCATACTCGTCCGCGTCCGCCCTGGTTATGAAGTATCTTCGTTTCACCTGAAAGTTAAAGAAGGCAGGAGCGGGAAGAGTAATACGGAAGGCACGCTCCCTGTCAAAGATTAGTCGGTATAGGAGGGACCGTTTGTTCCTCTCAACAAACTGGTAACACACCATAGCATTATAATCAAGGAAAGCAGGTGGCAACTGGGCATCATTTTCTCTTACGGGGACACCAAGATAATTAGCTAAGCAGGTGGCATAAATCCCACCAAAGAAATCCCCATCTTTAGCATTATTGTGTAACCGACATGCAATGATAGCCCCCAAATTAAATAGTTTATCATTCAGTACTGTGCTCTTAAGAACAACGAGATCAGGGGCGCACAGGTGGCTATGATCATGTTTACCATTAATGCATCTACCAATAAAGAGAGCAAAGTAATGTAAAGCAGGAAAGTGAATGTTGCCTATGGTAGCTTGGGTTATGGTTCTCATTTCTCCTACAGTGATGCTATCAAGGAACTCAGAGCAATCAGATTTACGAGGCTCACTATGAATGCCCCATTGTGGAATTTTGCATGCATCATTAAAATCTTCTAGGTCCATGGTATATGATTTATCATAAAGATCAAGTAAAAACAGAATAAGTATTGCGCTGGGATGTAAACTTAAATCTCCGCACAAGTGAATCAGTGAGGTAATAGTACTGCCGACACTTATCTGACACGAACTCTTCAAGGCCAGCATTTTGCATATATGCGTCAAATTCCTCCTTAAAACCTGCATGAACCATGAATTGATCCGAAGGCCATTCACAAGGCTGCACTAGAGCTTCCCTTGGTGGTTCAAGGTCTGGCTCATGTATTGTGAGCCTTGGGGCTTTCTTCGTTGAGGAACCCCCTTGGTATATCTTCCTAAACATTTTTATTGCTCTGAAAAATTTCTGAAAATTTTTAGTGACTCAAAATAAAAGTGAACAAAACTCAACAAGATTGGTAGCAACTACTCCCACAAGTGCCTAGAGGCTATATCATGCATCGAAACTACTTTGGACCATATAAATTTGACATGCAAGCTCAAGAACAAGGTCACATACCGATGAACAAATCCCCGAAACAGTTTTGAGAATGGAGCTTTGAGCAAGGAGATAAAAAATGGCAGCAAAATGAGCAAGAACACGGGTTTGAGCAATGGTGGGATTTTTCTGGAGGAAGACGAAGTGAATGGGTGCTGGAATAAGTGAGGGGGGCCCACGTGGGACCCACAAGCCCTCTAGGCGCGCCTAGGGGGTGGGCGCACCCTGTGGTCTTGTGGCCCACTGGTGCTGCCCCCTGGTGTGTTTTCAGTGCCAAGAATTATCAAATATTCTATAAAAAATCATATTAAATTTTCAGGGCATTTGGAGAACTTTTATTTTTGGGACATTTTTTTATTGCACGGATAATTCAGAAAACAAACAGATAATATTATTTTTGCTTAATTTATTCTAAATAATAGAAAGTAAAAAGTGGGTACAGAAAGTTGTGTTTACTAAATTCATCCATCTCATGCCCGTCAAAAGGAATCCATTAACAAGGTTGATCAAGTCTTATTAGCAAACTTCTTCTGAATGACATGAAACGGGAGAATCTTCGTATAACACTAGGTTACCTCAACGGGGATATGCATGTCCCCAACAATAAGAATATCATATTTCTTTTTGTCAGTAGGAATAGGGAATGCAAAACCTCCAATAGCAATAGTTGAAATTCCAATAGAATTGATGCTATTCACTTGAGGCTGTTTCTTCGGAAAGTGTACGGTATGCTCATTACCATTAACATGAAAAGTGACATTGCCTTTGTTTCAATTAATAACAACCCTTGCGGTATTCGAAAGGGTCTACCAAGGATGATCGACATACTGTCGTCCTCGGGAATATCAAGAATAACAAAGTCCGTTAAAATAGTAACATTTGCAACTACGACAGGCACATACTCACAAATACCGATGGGTATAGCAGTTGATTTATCGGCCATTTGCAAAGAGATTTTGTTAGGTGTCAACATATTCAAATCAAGTCTATGATATAAAGGGAAAGGCATAACACTAACACCTGCTCCCAAATCACATAAAGCAGTTTTAACATAGTTTCTTTTAATGGAGCATGGTATAGCTGGTATTCTGGGTTCTCCTAGTTTCTTTGGTATTCCACCCTTAAAAGTGTAATTAGCAAGAATTGTGGAAATTTCAGCTTATAGTATCTTTCTTTTATTTGTAACAATATCTTTCATATACTTAGCATAAGGAGACATTTCCAGAATATCAGTCAAACGCATACGCAAAAAGATAGGTCTAAGCATTTCAACAAAGCGCTCAAAATCCTCATCATCCTTTTTCTTGGATGGTTTAGGAGGAAAGGGCATGGGTTTCTGAACCCATGGTCCTCTTTCTTTACCCTGTTTCCTAGCAATGAAATCTCTCTTATCATATCTTTTATTCTTAGGTTGTGGGTCATCAAGATCAACAGCAGGTTCTATCTCCACATCATTATCATTTCTAGGTTGAGCATGAACATGAACATCATAATTAACATTATCACTAGGTTCATGTTAATCACCATATTGTGTCTCAGCATCAGAAATAGAAATATCATTTGGATTCTCAGGTGTGCCTATGACAGGTTCACTAGAAGCATGCAAAGTCCTATTATTTTTCTTTTTCCTTTTAGAAGGACTAGGTGCTTCAGTATTAATTCTCTGAGAATCTTGTTCAATTCTCTTAGGATGGCCCTCAGGATACAAAGGTTCCTGAGTCATTTTACCTCCTCTAGTCATAACTCTAACAGCATGATCATTATTATTACAATTCAACTCATTCAACAAATCATTTTGTGCCTTGAGAACTTGTTCTACTTGAGTTTTTACCATGGAAGCATGCTTACTAATAATCTTGAGATCATTAATAGTTCTACACATATAATCACCCAAGCAGTCAAGAATATAAGCATTGTGTTTCAATTGTCTACTAACATATGCATTGAAGTTTTCCTGTTTAACAATAAAATTATCAAATTCATCCAAGCATTGACTAGCAGACTTATTATCAGGAATATCACCTCCATCAAATCTATAGAGAGAATTTACGTTTACTACCTCTCTCGGGTTATCAAGACCATGTATTTCTTCAATAGGTGGTAAATTCTTAACATCTTTAGCTTTAATACCCTTTTCATTCATAGATTTCTTTGCCTCTTGCATATCTTCAGGACTTAGAAATAGAATACCTCTCTTCTTTGGGGTTGGCTTAGGAGGTGGTTTAGGAAAAGTCCAATCATTATCATTACTCAATATATTATTCAATAGCACTTCAGCTTGCTAAACAGTTCATTTCCTGAAAACACAACTAGCACAACTATCTAGGTGGTCCCTAGAAGCATCGGTTAGTCCATTATAAAAGATATCAAGTATTTCATTTTTCTTGAGAGGATGATGAGGCAAAGCATTAAGTAATTGGAGAAGCCTCCCCCAAGCTTGTGGGAGACTCTCTTCTTCAATTTGCACAAAGTTAAATATTTCCTGTAAAGCAGTTTTTTTCTTATGAGAAGGGAAATATTTTTCAGAGAAGTAGTAAATCATATCCTGGGGACTACGTACACAACCAGGAGCAAGAGAATTAAACCTTATCTTAGCATCACCCTTTAACGAGAAAGGAAACAACTTAAGAATATAGTAATAACGAATTTTTTCCTCATGAGCAAATAGGGTGGCTATGTCACTCAGTTTAGTAAGATGTGCCACAACAGTTTTAGATTCATAACCATGGAAAGGATCAGATTCAACCAAAGTAATTAACTCAGGACCGACGGAGACTTCATAATCCTTATCAGTAACAAAGATAGGTGAAGTAGCAAACTTAGGATCATATTGCATTCTAGCATTCAAAGGTTTTTCTTTCCACAAGCATAATAATTTCTTAAGATCATATCTATCCTTACAAGCGAGAAAGTCCCTAGCTACCTCTCCATCCATAACATAACCCTCAGGCATAATAGGCAATTCATATCTAGGAGAGCTAGGTCTAACAGGTGTTTCAAAGTGTTCAGTTTCAATAATTTCATTAGTTTCAGAAATATCATCATCTTCAACATACTCAATAGTTCTAGCTCTAGCAAGTTGTTCATCAAGCAATTCACCCAGTGGCACAGTTTTATCAAGCAAAGTTGTAGCATCATAAGCATCATCCATAGCAGAAGTGGCATCATCAATAACATGTGACATATTAGAATCAATAGCAGGTGTAGGTCTCGCAAGCATACTCAAAACATAATGTGAATCAAGTGGAGAGCTAGATGGCAGTTCCTTACCTCCCCTCGTAGTAGAGGGAAAAATCTTGGTTCGGGTATCTTTCAGATTCCTCATAGTGATCAGCAGATATAAATCCCAAGTGACTCGGAGAATAGAGCTATGCTCCCCGGCAACGGTGCCAGAAAAAGGTTTTGATAACCCACAAGTATACGGGATCGCGACAGTTTTTGAGGGTAGAGTATTCAACCCAAATTTATTGATTCGACACAAGGAGAGCCAAAGAATATTCTCAAGTATTAGCAGCTGAGTTGTCAATTCAACCACACCTGAAAGACTTAATATCTGTAGCAAAGTATTTAGTAGCAAAGTAGTATGGAAGTAATGGTAGCGGTGGCAAAAGTAACTGTAGCAGTTTTGTAGTGATTGTAACGGCAGTAGCAACGAAAGTAACTTAGCAAAGATCAATGTGTGAAAAGCTTGTACGCAATGGATCGCCAATGATAATTGTGTCGGATAATATTCATCATGTAGCAGTTATAACCTAGGGTGACACAAAACTAGCTCCAATTCATCAATATAATGTAGGCATGTATTCCATATATAGTCATACGTGCTTATGGAAAAGAAATTGCATGACATCTTTTGTCCTACCCTCCCGTGGCAACGGGGTCTAATGGAAACTAAGTGATATTAAGGCCTTCTTTTAATAGAGAACCGGACCAAAGCATTAGCACTTAGTGAATACATGGACTCCTCAAACTACAGTAATCACAGAAAAGAATCCCAATTATTGTCACATTGGGTATGCGAATCATAACTCATAATAGGTGTCTACAACTTGCAAGATAGGATCA
The DNA here is from genome assembly GCF_018294505.1 of Triticum aestivum. Taxonomy (NCBI): domain Eukaryota; kingdom Viridiplantae; phylum Streptophyta; class Magnoliopsida; order Poales; family Poaceae; genus Triticum; species Triticum aestivum. Next base: position 214,013,612 of record NC_057814.1, read on the forward strand.
AGAACACAAATATATTCATGAAAACATAATAGGTTCAGATCTGAAATCATGGCTCTCGGGCCCTAGTGACAAGCATTAAGCATAGCAAAGTCGTAGCAACATCAATCTCAGAACATGGTGGATACTAGGGATCAAACCCTAACAAAACTAACTCGATTACATGATAAATCACATCCATCCCATCACCGTCCAGGAAGCCTACGATGGAATTACTCACGCACAAGGGTGAGCATCATGAAATTGGTGATGGAGGAAGGTTGGTGATGATGATGGCGACGAATCCCCCTCTCGGAGCCCCGAACGGACTCCAGATCAGCCCTCCCGATGAAGAACAGGAGGCGGTGGCGGCTCTGTATCGTAAAACATGATGAATCCTTCTCTCTGATTTTTTCTCCATCAATAGGTACTTATAGAGTTGGAATTAGGGTCGGAGGAGCTCTAGGGGGCCCACAAGCCTGCAGGGCGCATCCCAAGGGCTTGTGGCCTCAGGGTGGCCCCCCTCTGGTTGATTCTTGCGCCCAATTTTTTTATATATTCCAAAAATATTCTCCGTAAATTTCCAGGTCAATCCGAGAACTTTTATTTCTGCACAAAAATAACATCATGGCAATTCTGCTGAAAACAGCATCAGTCGGGTTATTTCCATTCAAATCATGCAAATTAGAGTCCAAAACAAGGGCAAAAGAGTTCGTAAAAGTAGATACGATGGAGACTTATCAACGTACCAGGGGCCTCAAGACTCGAGGCGCCTTCACCTATCCGTTATCGAGATAAGAAGCTTAAGTGGATTATGAAGGCCATGTTCCACACCGAGGGTGGTCCGGGCCTCCCCTTCTTTGTTCAAATGTTGCATGCCGACGGGGCATGCAGGGCCATCCTGGAAGGTCTGCTGAAGTGCGATAGGTGGGGCATTGTCCCCAGTGGCGCAAGAGATGTTAGCTGTCCTAACCCGCTCCCAGGGCAGCTGAGGTCATCTCAACTTGGCCATGACGGGGCCATAGAAGAAGGTGATGATGAGAGGGATGACGGCGACACCGAAGGTTCCTCGTTCATTTCGCCCGCATGGACCGTGTTGCTAACGGCCGGTACGAAGAGAAGGTGCCTCCTTTAGGGGATACAGAGTCGCGCGGGCGACCCAAGCGAAGGCGTTGTCCGAGAGTCATCGCTGTGGGTGGGTAAGAGTTGCTTTTCTTTCTTTTACCTGTATTCTCCTTGAATCGACATGATTTAACTGTAGCCTCCCTTCTTTTGGCAGCCTGGAAGGCTCAGGCGACGAAGTTGTGATGGTGGATCCTTCTTCGCTTGTGGGCGTGGCCATCAGTGGGTCTGTGCCGAGACCCGGAGCTTCAGCGTTCGATGCATTCCTTGACAAGGTGCCCCCGGCTTCATCCTTTACCAAATGCTAGTTGAAGAGGCAGTCGTTGATACGTCTCCAACGTATCTATAATTTATGAAGTATTCATGCTGTTATATTATCATTCTTGGATGTTTTATAATCATTTTATAACAACTTTATATCATTTTTTGCGACTAACCTATTGACCCAGTGCCCAGTGCCAGTTGATGTTTTTTGCTTGTTTTTTACATCGCATGAAATCAATATCAAACGGATTCCAAACACCGTGAAACTTTACGTGGATTTTTTATGGACCAGAAGACATCCAATGGGCTAGAGCAGCACCTGGGGAGTGCCCCGAGGGGGGCACAACCCACCAGGGTGCGTCTGGGGGCCCAGGCGCACCCAGGTGGGTTGTGCCCTCCTCGGTGGCCTCCCGCACCCCCTCTTTACCCTATAAATTCCCAAATATTCCAAAAACCCTCAGGTTAACCTAGATCAAAAGTTCCGCCGCCGCAGGCCTCTATAGCCACCGAAAACCAATCTAGACCCTGTTCTGGCACTCTGCTGTAGGGGGGAATCATCACAGGTGTCCATCTTCATCATCCCGGCAGCCACCACGATGAGGAGGGAGTAGTCCACCCTCAGGGCTGAGGGTTTGTACCAGTAGCTATGTGTTTTATCTCTCTCTCTCTCTCTCTCTCTCTCTCTCTCGTGTTCTTGAGATGTCACGATCTTGATGTATCGCGGGCTTTGTTAATATAGTCAGATCATATGGTGTTTTCCCCTCTCTATCTTGTTGTGAATTGAGTTTTCCCTTTGAGATTTCGTTTTATCGGATTGAATACTTTTATGGATTTGAGAGCACTTGATATATGTCTTGCATATGAATACTCGTGGTGACAATGGGGTATCATATTCATTCACTTGATGTATGTTTTTGCACTCAACTCGCGGATTCCCGAGGTGACACTGGGGTAATCTACGCATAGGGGTTGATGCACGTTCTTGTCTTTGTTTCTCCTGTAGAAATCTTGGGGCACTCTTTGAGGTTCTTTGTGTTCGATTGAGTATAATGAACTGAAATTATTTGGTGTTATTTTAGTACGAACTCTTGGATAGATCGATCAGAAAGAATAGCTTCGAGGTGGTTTCATACCCTACAAACGATTTCTTCTTATGTTCTCCGCTAGATATGAACTTTGGAGTGATTATTCGTTGCACGTTGAGGGATGGTTATATGATCCAATTATATTAGCATTGCTGAGAGATTGCACTAGTGAAAGTACGCACACTAGGCCTCATTTTCAAGCATTGCATATGATACGTCTCCAACGTATCTATAATTTTTGATTGTTCCATGCTATTATATTATCTGTTTTGGATGTTTAATGGGATTTAATATACCTTTTTATATTATTTTTGGGACTAACCTATTAACCGAAGGCCCAATGCAAATTGTTTTTTGCCTATTTCAGTGTTTCGCAGAAAAGGAATATCAAACGGAATCCAAACAGAATGAAACCTTCGTGAGGATCGTTTTTGGAACAAACGCAATCCAGGAGACTTGGAGTGGACGTCAAGGAAGCAACGAGGCGGCCACGAGGCAGGGAGGCGCGCCCCCACCCTCGTGGGCCCCTCGTAGCTCCACCGACCTACTTGCTTCGCCTATATATACTCTTATACCCTGAAAACATCCAGGGGAGCCACGAAACACTTTTTCCACCGCCGCAACCTTCTCTACCCGTGAGGTCCCATCTTGGGGCCTTTTCCGGCGCTCCGCCGGAGGGGGAATCGATCACGGAGGGCTTCTACATCAACACCATGGCCTCTCCAATGATGCGTGAGTAGTTTAACACAAACCTTCGGGTCCATAGTTATTAGCTAGATGGCTTCTTCTCTCTCTTTGGATCTCAATACAAAGTTCTCCTCGATTCTCTTGGAGATCTATTCGATGTAATACTTTTTGCAGTGTGTTTGTTGAGATCCGATGAATTGTGGGTTTATGATCAAGATTATCTATGAACAATATTTGATTCTTCTCTGAATTCCTTATATGCATGATTTAATATCTTTGCAAGTCTCTTCGAATTATCAGTTTGGTTTGGCCTACTAGATTGATCTTTCTTGCAATGGGAGAAGTGCTTAGCTTTGGGTTCAATCTTGCGGTGCTCGATCCCAGTGACAGAAAGGGAAACGACACGTATTGTATTGTTGCCATCGAGGATAAAAAGATGGGGTTTATATCATATTGCTTGAGTTTATCCCTCTACATCATGTCATCTTGCTTAATGCGTTACTCCTGTTCTTATGAACTTAATACTCTAGATGCATGCTGGATAGCGGTCGATGTGTGGAGTAATAGTAGTAGATGCAGAATCATTTCGGTCTACTTGTCACGGACGTGATGCCTATGTTCATGATCATGCCTAGATATTCTCATAACTATGCGCTTTTCTATCAATTGGTCGACAGTAATTTATTCACCCACCGTAAAATATGTTGTCTTGAGAGAAGCCACTAGTGAAACCTATGGCCCCCGGGTCTATTTTCCATCATATTAATCTCCCGCCAACTAGCTATTTCTGTCGCCATTTATTTTGCAATCTTTACTTTTCAATCTATACAAAAAATACCAAAAATATTTATCTTATTATCTTTATCAGATCTCACTTTTGCAAGTGGCCGTGAAGGGATTGACAACCCATTTATCGCGTTGGTTGCAAGGTTCTTAATTGTTTGTGCTGGTACTAGGGATTTGCGTGTAGTCTCCTACTGGATTGATACCTTGGTTCTCAAAAACTGAGGGAAATATTTACGCTACTTTGCTGCATCACCCTTTCCTCTTCAAGGGAAGACCAACGCATGCTCAAGAGGTAGCAAGAAGGATTTCTGGCGCCGTTGCCGGGGAGGTTTACGCCAAGTAAAGTCAAGATTTGATCTCCCGCCAACGTGCGGATTTCTAGAGCCGTTGCCAGGGAGATCTACGCACAAGTCAAGACATACCAAGTACCCATCACGAACTCTTATCCCTCGCATTACATTATTTGCCATTTGCCTCTCGTTTTCCTCTCCCCCACTTCACCCTTGCCATTTTATTTGCCCTTTTTCGTTCGTCTCTTTTCGCCAGCCTCTTGTGTGCCTGTTTGCCCCGATGGCCTTGCCTAAAAACGTTGATCCTCACCTTAGAAGGTTGGTAGAAATTGAAAACAACGTTAGAAGCTTTATGACTTTGCAATTTGAGCATAATAATTTCTTCAGAAACGAGCTGAAGGAACAAAGAGGTTTTATGGAGTACATGAATAAAGAGCTTGATGATATGTCTAAGGAATTTTATGGTTTGAAATCTCAGTTTGCCCATCTTGAAAATTTAGTAGGCCAAATTTCGGATAAGCAAGCCACCTTAGTTAATAAGATGGCTGCCAAACCGGAAGAGCTAGAGGATAATAATGATGAAGATCTAAAAGTGATTGATGTGTCTCATATTGAATCTTTGTTTTCCAATATGAATCTTGATAATGATGGGACTGGAGATGAGTCAGCTTTAGTTAAAAGGCGTCCCAATGATTCGGAGTTTTTAGATCTTGATGCAAAAATTGGTAAAAGTGGGATTGAAGAGGTCAAAACTTTAGATAGCAATGAACCCACTATTTTGGATTTCAAGGAATTTAATTATGACAATTGTTCTTTGATAGATTGTATTTCCTTGTTGCAATCCGTGTTAAATTCTCCTCATGCTTATAGTCAAAATAAAGCTTTTACCAAACATATCGTTGATGCTTTAATGCAATCCTATGAAGAAAAACTTGAATTAGAAGTTTTTATCCCTAGAAAACTTTATGACGAGTGAGAACCTACTATTAAAATTAAGATTAAAGATCATGAATGCTATGCTTTGTGTGATTTGGGTGCTAGTGTTTCCACGATTCCAAAAACTTTGTGTGATGTGTTACGTTTTCGTGAATTTGATGATTGTTCTTTAAATTTGCATCTTACGGATTCCACCATTAAGAAACCTATGGGAAGGATTAATGATGTTCTTATTGTTGCAAATAGGAATTATGTGCCCGTAGATTTCATTGTTCTTGATATAGATTGCAATCGTACATGTCCTATTATTCTTGGTAGACCTTTCCTTAGAACGATTGGTGCAATTATTGATATGAAAGAAGGAAATATTAGATTCCAATTTCCATTAAGGAAGGGCATGGAACACTTTCCTAGGAAGAAAATTAAATTACCTTATGAATTTATTATGAGAGCCACTTATGGATTGCATACCAAAGATGACAATACCTAGATCTATCCTTGTTTTTATGCCTAGCTAGGGGCGTTAAATGATAGCGCTTGTTGGGAGGCAACCCAATTTTATTTTTGTTCCTGTTTAGTAATAAATAATTCATCTAGCTTCTGTTTAGATGTGTTTTTATGTTTTAATTTGTGTTTGTTCCAAGTAGAACCTTTGGGAAGACTTGGGTGAAGTCTTTATGATCTTGCTGTAAAAACAGAAACTTTAGCGCTCAGGAGATTAGCTGCCATTTTTTACTGGAGAGTGATTTTAGGTTGATTCTTTTTGAAGATGATTAATAGATAAATTCCTCAGGTCCACCAATTTATTTCAGAATTTTTGGAGTTACATACATATACGTTTGATACAGATTACTACAGACTGTTCTGTTTTCAACAGATTCTATTTTTCGTGTGTTGTTTGCTTATTTTGATGAATCTATGGCTAGTATCGGGGGGTATGAACCATAGAAAAGTTGGAATACAGCAGGTTTAACACCAATCTATATAAAAAATGAGTTCATTACAGTACCTTAAAGTGATAGTTTGTTTTATTTCGCTAACGGAGCTCATGAGATTTTCTGTTGAGTTTTGTGTTGTGAAGTTTTCAAGTTTTTGGGTAAAGATTTGATGGATTTTGGAACAAGGAGTGGCAAGAGCCTAAGCTTGGGGATGCCCAAGGCACCCCAAGGTAAAATTCAAGGACAACCAAAAGCCTAAGCTTGGGGATGCCCCTGAAGGCATCCACTCTTTCGTCTTCGTCTATCGATAACTTTACTCGATGCTATATTTTTATTCACCACGTGATATGTGTTTTCCTTGGAGCGTCTTGTATGATTTGAGTCTTTGCTTTTTAGTTTACCACAATCATCCTTTCTGTACACACATTTTGGGAGAGACACACATGAATCAGAATTTATTAGAATACTCTATGTGCTTCACTTATATCTTTTGAGCTAGATAATTTTGCTCTAGTGCTTCACTTATACCTTTTTAGAGCAGGTGGTGGTTTTATTTTGTAGAAATTATTGATCTCTCATGCTTCACTTATATTATTCTGAGAGTCTTTTAGAATAGCATGGTAATTTGCTTTGGCTATAAAATTAGTCCAAATATGATAGGCATCCAAGAAGGGTATAATAAAACTTTCATATAGAGAGCATTAAATACTATGATAAATTTGATACTTGATAATGGTTTTGAGATATAAAGATGGTAATGTTAGAGTCATGCTAGTTGGGTAATTGTGAAATTGAGAAATACTTGTGTTAAGGTTGGCAAGTCCCGTAGCATGCACGTATGGTAAACGTTGTGTGACAAATTTGAAGCATGGGGTGTTCTTTGATTGCTTTCCTTATGAGTGGCGGTCGGGGATGAGCGATGGTCTTTTCCTACCTATCTATCCCTCTAGGGGCATGCGTAGTAGTACTTTGCTTCGAGGGCTAATAAACTTTTGCAATAAGTATATGAGTTCTTTATGACTAATGTGAGTCCATGGATTATACGCACTCTTACCTTTCCGCAATTTGCTAGCCTCTACGGTATCGTGCATTGCCCTTTCTCACCTTGAGAGTTGGTGCAAACTTCGCTGGTGCATCCAAACCCCGTGATATGATACGCTCTATCACACATAAGCCTCCTTATATCTTCCTCAAAACAGCCACCATACCTACCTATTATGGCATTCCCATAGCCATTCCGAGATATATTGCCATGCAACTTTCCACCGTTCCATTTATTATGACACGCTCCATCATTGTCATATTGCTTTGCATGATCATGTAGTTGACATCGTATTTGTGGCAAAGCCACCTTTATAATTCTTTCATACATGTCGCTCTTGATTCATTGCATATCCTGGTACACCACCGGAGGCATTCACATAGAGTCATATTTTTGTTCTAGTATCGAGTTGTAATATTGAGTTATGAATAAATAAAAGTGTGATGATCATCATTATTAAAGCATTGTCCCATGTGAGGAAAGGATGATGGAGACTATGATTCCCCCACAAGTCGGGATGAGACTCCGGACGAAAAAAATAAAAAAAAAAGGCCAAAGAAGCCCAAATAAAAAAGAGGCCAAAGAAGCCCAAACAAAAAAATGATAGAAAAAGAGAGAAGGGATAATGTTACTATCCTTTTTCCATACTTGTGCTCCAAACTAGAACCATGATCTTTATGATAGAGAGTTTCTTATTTTGTCACTTTCATATAATAGTGGGAATTTTTCATTATAGAACTTGGCTTGTATATTCCAATGATGGGCTTCCTCAAAATGCCCTAGGTCTTCGTGAGCAAGCAAGTTGGATGCACACCCACTTAATTTGTTTTGATGAGATTTCATACACTTATAGCTCTAGTGCATCCGTTGCATGGCAATCCCTACTCCTCGCATTGACATCAATTGATGAGCATCTCCATAGCTCGTTGATTAGCCGCGTCAATGTGAGACTTTCTCTTTTTTTTGTCTCCTCACATAACCCCTATCATCATACTCTACTCCACCCATAGTGCTATATCCATGGCTTGCGCTCATGTATTGCGTAAGGGTTGAAAAGGCTGAAGCGCGTTAAAAAGTATGAACCAATTGCTCGGCTTGTCATCGGGGTTATGCATGATGGGAGCATTTTGTGTGACGAAAATGAAGCATGGCCAAACTATATGATTTTGTAGGGATAAGCTTTCTTTGGCTATGTTATTTTGATAAGACATAATTGTTTGGTTAGCATGCTTGAAGTATTACTATTTTTATGTCAATATTGAACTTTTATCTTGAATTTCTTGGATCTAAACATTCATGCCACAATAAGAGAATTACATTGAAAAATTATGTTAGGTAGCATTCCACATCAAAAATTCTGTTTTTATCATTTACCTACTCGAGGACAAGTAGGAATTAAGCTTGGGGATGCTTGATACGTCTCCAACGTATTTATAATTTTTTATTGTTCCATGCTATTATATTATCTGTTTTGGATGTTTAATGGGCTTTAATATACCTTTTTATATTATTTTTGGGACTAACCTATTAACCGAAGGCCCAGTGCAAATTGCTGTTTTTTTGCCTATTTTAGTGTTTCGCAGAAAAGGAATATCAAACGGAATCCAAACGGAATGAAACCTTCGCGAGGATCTTTTTGGAACAAACACAATCCAGGAGACTTGGAATGGATGCCAAGGAAGCAACGAGGCGGCCACGAGGCAAGGAGGCGCGCCGCAGGGGGGTAGGTGAGCCCCCCACCCTCGTGGGCCCCTCGTAGCTCCACCGACCTACTTCCTTCGCCTATATATACTCTTATACCCTGAAAACATCCAGGGGAGCCACGAAACACTTTTTCCACCGCCGCAACCTTCTGGACCTGTGAGATCCCATCTTGGGGCCTTTTCCAGCGCTCCGCCGGAGGGGGAATCGATCACGGAGGGCTTCTACATCAACACCATGGCCTCTCCGATCATGCGTGAGAAGTTTACCACAGACCTTCGGGTCCATAGTTATTAGCTAGATGGCTTCTTCTCTCTCTTTGGATCTCAATACAAAGTTCTCCTCGATTCTCTTGGAGATCTATTTGATATAATACTTTTTGCGGTGTGTTTGTCGAGATCCGATGAATTGTGGGTTTATGATCAAGATTATCTATGAACAATATTTGATTCTTCTCTGGATTCTTTTATGCATGATTTAAATATCTTTGCAAGTCTCTTCGAATTATCGGTTTAGTTTGGCCTAGTAGATTGATCTTTCTTGCAATGGGAGAAGTGCTTAGCTTTGGGTTCAATCTTGCGGTGCTCGATCCCAGTGACAGAAAGGGAACCGACATGTATTGTATTGTTGCCATCGAGGATAAAAAGATGGGGTTTATATCATATTTCTTGAGTTTATCCCTCGACATCATGTCATCTTGCCTAATGTGTTACTCTGTTCTTATGAACTTAATACTCTAGATGCATCCTGGATAGCGGTCGATGTGTGAAGTAATAGTAGTAGATGCAGAATCTTTTCTGTCTACTTGTCACGGACGTGATGCCTATGTTCATGATCATGCCTAGATATTCTCATAACAATGCGCTTTTCTATCAATTGCTCGACAGTAATTTGTTCACCCACCGTAAAATATGCTATCTTGAGAGAAGCCACTAGTGAAACCTATGGCCCCGGGTCTATTTTCCATCATATTAATCTCCTGTCAACTAGCTATTTCTATCTCCATTTATTTTGCAATCTTTACTTTTCAATCTATACAACAAAAATACCAAAAATATTTATCTTATTATCTTTATCTGATCTCACTTTTGCAAGTGGCCGTGAAGGGATTGACAACCCCTTTATTGCATTCGTTGCAAGGTTCTTAATTGTTTGTGCATGTACTAGGGATTTGCGTGTAGTCTTCTGATGTCTACTACACAACCTTCTTCTTGTAGACGTTGTTGGGCCTCCGAGTGCAGAGGTTTGTAGGACAGTAGCAAATTTCCCTCCAGTGGATGACCTAAGGTTTATCAATCCATGGGAGGCGTTGGTGGAAGATGGTCTCTCTCAAATAGCCCTGCAACCAAATAACAAAGATTCTCTTGTGTCCCCAACACACCCAATACAATGGTAAACTGTATAGGTGCACTAGTTCGGCGAAGAGATGGTGATACAACTGCAATATGGATGGTAGATATAGGTTTTTGTAATCTGAAAATATAAAAAAAAAGGTAACTAATGATAAAAGTGAGCGTAAACGGTATTGCAATGCTAGGAAACAAGGCCTAGGGTTCATACTTTCGCTAGTGCAAGTTCTCTCAACAATAATAACATAACTGGATCATATAACTATCCCTCAACATGCAACAAAGAGTCACTCCAAAGTCACTAATAGCGAAGAACAAACGAAGAGATTATTGTAGGGTACGAAACCACCACAAAGTTATTCTTTCGGATCAATCTATTCAAGAGTTCGTACTAGAATAACACCTTAAGATACAAATCAACCAAAACCCTAATGTCACCTAGATACTCCAATGTCACCTCAAGTATCCGTGGGTATGATTATACGATATGCATCACACAGTCTCAGATTCATCTATTCAACCAACACAAAGAACTTCAAAGAGTGCCCCAAAGTTTCTACCGGAGAGTCAAGACGAAAGCGTGTGCCAACCCCTATGCATAAGTTCACGAGGTCACGAAACTCGCAAGTTGATCACCAAAACATACATCAAGTGGATCACGTGAATATCCCATTGTCACCACAAATAAGCACATGCAAGACATACATCAAGTGTTCTCAAATCCTTAAAGACTCAATCCGATAAGATAACTTCAAAGGGAAAACTCAATCCATTACAAGAGAGTAGAGGGGGAGAAACATCATAAGATCCAACTATAATAGCAAAGCTCGTGATACATCAAGATCGTACCACCTCAAGAACAAGAGAGATAGAGATCAAACACATAGCTATTGGTACATACCCTCAGCCCCGAGGGTGAACTACTCCCTCCTCGTCATGGAGAGCGCCGGGATGATGAAGATGGCCACCGGAGAGGGATTCCCTCCTCCGGCAGGGTGCCGGAACGGGTCTAGATTGGTTTTCGGTGGCTATAGAGGCTTGCGGCGGCGGAACTCCTGATCTAGGTTATGTTCTAGGGGTTTCTGTATATATCAGAGGTTTTGGTGTCGGGAACAAGTCAGGGGGTCTCCGGGCTGTCCACGAGGTAGAGAGGTGTGCCCAGGGGGGTGGGCGCCCCCCCCCCACCCTCGTGGGCAGCCTGGGACTCTTCTGGCCCAACTCTTTTACTCCATGGCCTTCTTCTGGTCCAAAAATAAGCTCCGTCAAGTTTTAGGTCAATATGACTCCGTTTGGTTTTCCTTTCCTGCGATACTCAAAAACAAGGAAAAACAGAAACTGGCACTGGGCTCTAGGTTAATAGGTTAGTCCCAAAAATCATATCAAATAGCATATAAATGCATATAAAACATCCTAGAAGGATAATATAATAGCATGAATACTTCATAAATTATAGATACGTTGGAGACGTATCAGCATCCCCAAGCTTAATTCCTGCTCGTCCTCGAGTAGGTAAATTATAAAAGAAATAATTTATGAAGTGTGAATGCTAGCGGGTGCACAAGTTTGATCAATGACAATTTCAATCACCTTTTCTAGCATCATTATATGTCATAACAGTAGCTCATATCATAAAGCTTCTCATGATCAAGTAACAAGCTATCACATGTTAAAGTATAGATCGTAAACTTTCTTGAAAACTAACAAACAGTTCCCAGTCATCAAACAATTGCAATTCATCTTATTTTCAGGAAAGGTCTATGTAAGAGCTTTGATTTAGCAAATCCCACATACTCAACTATCATATAGTCTTCCATGATTGCTACCACTCAAAGCATATTTTTGGAACAAATAACATCCATCGAACACAGAGAAAGATAGGGGCTTAATGTTTTGCCTCCCAACTTATTTATCATATATATAATTGTCAACAATAATAATTCATGATCAAATATATTTGAATGGCCATATATTCTTAGATCTTTCTCCACCACATGATGCTTGCCAACTAAAAAGTAGTTTGGAATGAGAAGGAATACTACTGACTCTTGCATAAAAGTAAAAGATAGGCCCTTCGCAGAGGGAAGCAGGGATTTGCAGAGGTGCCAGAGCTCGAAGCTAAAACAGAATGAAAATAATTTTGAGAGGTATGCTTTCATTGTCAACATAACGACCAAGAGTTCCTAATATCTTCCATACTAGATACATTATATGCAGTTCCCAAACAGAAAGGTAAAGATTTTACCCCCCCTCCACCAACAATCACACTCCACGGCTTGTCTGAAACAACGGGTGCCGTCCAACTATCAACAATCATGGGGGAGTTTGTTTAAATTATTTGCGAATTTGTTTTTGATCTTTGATCATAGGACTGGGCATCCCAGTTACCAGCCATTTTCTCGTGAATGATGAGCGGGGTCCACTCATCGTGGGAATAACCCACCTAGCATGGAAGATACTGACAGCCCCTAGTCGCTACATGAGCGATTCGGGCATACAAAACAGATTATTATTTGAAGGTTTAGAGTTTGGCACATGCAAATTTACTTGGAACGACAGGTAAATACCGCATATAGGTAGATATGGTGGACACTCATGGAATAAACTTGGTTCAAGGAATTTAGATGCACAAGCAGTATTCCCGCTTAGTACGGATATTTTGGCTAGCAAAGGATTCTAAATAGCAAGCACCACATGTTAGAGGATCCATAACAATATAACTTCTATACAAATATACCCAAGCATAACTCATTATGTTGTCTTCCTTGTCCAACTTCAACTAATTTGCTCAGGTTTGAAAATAATTAATGGGGCTCACAATAATAGAAGATGTCCAAGATAGTATATTTATATGTGAAATCTCTCTTCCTTCAATATTCTTTCATGAATTGTTCAAGTGACCGATACAATGTTTTCTAACCTTCAATAAATTTACCACCTCTACTTCTTATATGTGAAGTCATTACTCCCCATGGGATAAGCATATGAAACATATATACTTTCAGATTTATGATATTCAAATCATTCAACCATTTACTCATAGGATATAAGTGAAGCACACGAGTAAATGACAAACTACTCCAAAAAGATATAAGTGAAGATCAATGAGTAGTTAAATAATTATGTAGCTATGTGAAGACTCTCTCTCATTTACGAATTTCAGATCTTGGGATATTATTCAAACAGTAAGCAAAACAAAATAAACCTACATTTCAAGGATAGCACTCATCATGTGAAGAAGCAAAAACTTAGGCTCAACCGATACTAACCGATAATTGTTGAAGAACAAAGGTGGGATGCCTACCGGGGCATCCCCAAGCTTCGATGCTTGAGACTTCTTGAAATATTATCTTGGGGTGCCTTGGGCATCCCCAAGATCGAGCTTTTGTGTCTCCTTAATTCCTCTCATATCATGGTTTCCTAAATCTCGAAAGCTTCATCCACACCAAACTCAAAAAGAACTCGTGAGATAAGTTAGTATAAAACAATGCAAAAACCTTATCATTTTCTACTGTAACAAATCACTAAAATTATTATTCAACATTGCATACTAAATGCCTCTGCATATTTAATACTCCTATCCTCAAATAGAATCATTAAACAAGCAAACACATGCAAACAATGCAAACATAACACCAATCTGCCAAAACAGTACAGTCTGTAAAGAATGCAAGATTCATCATACTTCCCTAACTCCAAACATTATGAAATTCTGCCACACTGTAGAAAATTTATCAGATCTTATTATGCAAAAAGTTTCAACATTTTATCATATTCTGGCTTTTCTAGGGATTTTTTGCAACAGCGATAAACTTTCTGTTTTGAAACAACAACATGTATACTTGCAAAATAAGCATGGTAAAGGCTATCCTTGACATGTTTATTGAAAATATAGATGCAAAAGATTATTCTAAATAACATCAAGCAAATACTAACAAAATAAAATGACGCTCCAAGCAAAACACATATCATGTGGTGAATAAAAATATAGCTCCAAGTAAAGTTACCGATGAACGAAGACGAAAGAGGGGATGCCATCCGGGGAATCCCCAAGCTTAGGCTCTTGGTTGTCCTTGAATATTACCTTGGGGTGCCTTGGTCATCCCAAAGCTTAGGCTCTTTCCACTCCTTATTCCATAGTCCATCGAATCTTTACCCAAAACTCAAAAACTTCACAACACAAAAGTCAACAGAAAACTCGTAAGCTCCGTCGGTATAAGAAAATAAACCACCACTTAGGTACTGTTGTGAACTCATTCTAAATTCATATTGGTGTAATATATACTGTATTCCAACTTATCTATGGTTCATACCCTCCGATACTACTCATAGATTCATCAAAATAAGCAAACAACACAATGAAAACAGAATCTGTCAAAAACAGAACAGTCTATAGTAATCTGTATCAAACGTAAACTTATGGAACTCAAAAAAATCTTCCAAAAGAGGAAGACCTAGATAATTTTATTATTGATCTACTGCAATTGGAATCAGCATTTTATCACTTTCTGGTGAGTTTTAACAATTTTTTTCGTGAGCAGAAAGTTTCTGTCTTTTTCAGCAAGATCAAATAATTATCATCCAAGAAGATCCTATAGGTCTTACTTGGCACAAACACTAATTAAAACATAAAACCACATCTAACCAGAGGATAGATGATTTATTTATTACTAAACAGGAACAAAAAGCAAGGAACAAAAATAAAATTGGGTTGCCTCCCAACAAACGCTAACGTTTAACGCCCCTAGCTAGGCATGATGATTTCAATGATGCTCACATAAAAGATAAGAATTGAAACGCAAGGGGAGCATCAAGAAGAATATGAATAGCACATTTAAGTCTAACCCACTTCCTATGCATGGGGATTTTGTGAGCAAACAACTTATGGGAACAATAATCAACTAGCATAGGAAGGCAAAACAAGCATAACTTCAAAACTTTAAGCACATAGAGAGGAAACTTGATATTATTGCAATTCCTACAAGCGTATGTTCCTCCCTCATAATAATTTTCAGTAGCATCATGAATGAATTCAACAATATAACCATCACATAAAGCATTATTTTCATGATCTACAAGCATAGAATTTTTATTACTCTCCACATAAGCAAAATTCTTCTCATGAATAGTAGTGGGAGCAAACTCAACAAAATAACTATCATGTGAAGCATAATACAATTGAAAATTAAAATCATGATGACAAGTTTCATGGTTATCTTTATTCTTTATAGCATATGTGTCATCACAATAATCATCATAAATAGGAGGCATGCTTGCATCATAATAAATTTTCTCATCAAAACTTGGGGGACTAAACATATCATCTTCATCAAACATAGCTTCCCCAAGCTTGTGGCTTTGCATATCATTAGCATCATGGGTATTCAAGCAATTCATACTAACAACATTGCAATCATGCTCATCATTCAAAAATTTAGTGCCAAACATTTTAATGCATTCTTCCTCTAGCAATTGAGCAAAATTATCGGAATCCTTATTTTCACGGAAGACATTAAAAAGATGAAGCATATGAGGCAACCTTAATTCCATTTTTTTTGTAGTTTTCTTTTATAAACTAAACTATTGATAAAACAAGAAACTAAAAGATCCGATTGCAAGATCTAAAGATATACCTTCAAGCACTCACCTCCCCGGCAACGGCGCCAGAAAAGAGCTTGATGTCTACTACACAACCTTCTTCTTGTAGATGTTGTTGGGCCTCCAAGTGCAAAGGTTTGTAGGACAGTAGCAAATTTCCCTCAAGTGGATGGCCTAAGGTTTATCAATCCGTGGGAGGCGTAGGTTGAAGATGGTCTCTCTCAAACAACCCTGCAACCAAATAACAAAGAGTCTCTTGTGTCCCCAACACACCCAATACAATGGTAAGTTGTATAGGTGTAGTAGTTCGGCGAAGAGATGGTGATACAAGTGCAATATGGATGGTAGATATAGGTTTTTGTAATCTGAAAATATAAAAACAGCAAGGTAACTAATGATAAAAGTGAGCGTAAACGGTATTGCAATGCTAGGAAACAAGGCCTAGGGTTCATACTTTCGCTAGTGCAAGTTCTCTCAACAATAATAACATAACTGGATCATATAACTATCCCTCAACATGCAAGAAAGAGTCACTCCAAAGTCACTAATAGCGGAGAACAAACGAAGAGATTATTGTAGGGTACGAAACCACCTCAAAGTTATTCTTTCGGATCGATCTATTCAAGAGTTCGTACTAGAATAACACCTTAAGATACAAGTCAACCAAAACCCTAATGTCACCTAGATACTCCAATGTCACCTCAAGTATCCGTGGGTATGATTATACGATATGCATCACACAATCTCATATTCATCTATTCAACCAACACAAAGAACTTCAAAGAGTGCCCCAAAGTTTCTACCGGAGAGTCAAGACGAAAACGTGTGCCAACCCCTATGCATAAGTTCATGAGGTCACGGAACTCGCAAGTTGATCACCAAAACATACATCAAGTGGATCACGTGAATATCCCATTGTCACCACAGATAAGCACATGCAAGACATACATCAAGTGTTCTCAAATCCTTAAAGACTCAATCCGATAAGATAACTTCAAAGGGAAAACTCAATCCATTACAAGAGAGTAGAGGGGGAGAAACATCATAAGATCCAACTATAATAGCAAAGCTCGCGATACATCAAGATCGTACCACCTCAAGAACACGAGAGAGAGAGAGAGAGATCAAACACATAGCTACTGGCACATACCCTCAGCCCCGAGGGTGAACTACTCCCTCCTCATCATGGAGAGCGCCGGGATGATGAAGATGGCCACCGGAGAGGGATTCCCCCCTTCCGGCAGGGTGCCATAACGGGTCTAGATTGGTTTTCGGTGGCTACAGAGGCTTGCGGCGGCGGAACTCCTGATCTATGTTATGTTCTGGGGGTTTCTGTATATATAAGAGGTTTTGGCATCGGGAACAAGTCAGGGGGGTCTCCGGGCTGTCCACGAGGTAGGGAGGCGCGTCCAGGGGGTGGGCGCGCCCCCCACCCTCGTGGGCAGCCCAGGACTCTTTTGGCCCAACTCTTTTACTCCATGGCCTTCTTCTGGTCCAAAAATAAGCTCCGTCAAGTTTCAGGTCAATTGGACTCCGTTTGGTTTTCCTTTCCTTCGATACTCAAAAACAAGGAAAAAAACAGAAACTGACACTGGGCTCTAGGTTAATAGGTTAGTCCCAAAAATCATATAAAATAGCATATAAATGCATATAAAACATCCTAGAAGGATAATATAATAGCATGAATACTTCATAAATTGTAGATACGTTGGAGACGTATCATCTTCTACTGGATTGATACCTTGGTTCTCAAAAACTGAGGGAAATACTTATGCTACTTTGCTGCATCACCCTTTCCTATTCAAGGGAAAACCAACGCATGCTCAAGCGGTAGCACAATACCATTTTTGTGCCCATTTACTATTTGCTGCCTTGCTGTTTTTATTTATTCAGATTATAAAAATATATTTCTACCATCAATATTACACTTTTATCACCATCTTTTTGCCAAACTAGTGCACCTATACAATTTGCCATTGTATTGGGTGGGTTGGGGACACAAGAGATTTCTTGTATTTGGTTGCAAGGTTGTTTGAGAGAGACCATCTTCATCCTACACCTCCCACGGATTGATAAACCTTAGGTCATCTACCTGAGGGAAAATTGCTACGTCCTACAAAACTCTGCGCTTGGAGGCCCAACACGAGTCTACAAGAATAAAGTTGCGTAGTAGACATCAAGCTCTTTTCTGGCGCCGTTGCCGAGGAGGTTAGGTAAGGGGCACTCACATCCCGTCAACGAAGCTCTTTTCTGGCACCATTGTCAGGGAGGTGAGTGCTTGAAGGTATATCTTTAGATCTCGCAATTGAATCTTTAGTTTCTTGTTTTTTCACTAGTTTGGTTTATAAAAGAAAACTACAAAAAAATGGAATTGAGGTTGCATCATATTATTTATCACCTTTATAATATCTTTCTTGAAAATGATGGTTCGGAAAATTGTGCTCAATTGTTAGAAGAAGAAGTCAATAAAATGTTTGGCACAAAATCTTTGAATGATGAGCATGATTGCAATGTTATTAGTATGAATTCTTTGAATATCCATGATGCTAATGATATGCAAAGCCATAAGCTTGGGGATGCTATGTTTGATGAAGATGATATTTTTAGTCCCCAAATATTTGATGTGCAAATTTGTTATAATGATTGCATGCCTCCTATTTATGATGATTATAATGATGAAAGTAGATTTGGAGAGGTCAAGACTTTATTTAGTGATGAATCCACCATTTTGGATGAGGCTTAAATTTACTATGATAACAAAGTTGCTATCTATGATGATTATGGTGATGACATGTATGCTATATTGAATAATGGTAACCATAAAACTTGTCATCATGATTTTAATTTTCAATCACATGATAGTTATTTAGTTGATTTTGCTCCCACCATTATTGATGAGAATAAATTTGCTTACGTCGAGAGTAATAAAATTTATATGCTTGTGGATCATGAAAAGAATGCTTTATGTGATAGTTATATTGTTGAATTCATTCGTGATGCCACTGAAAATTATTATGAAGGAGGAACATATGCTTGTAGGAATTGCAATAATATCAAGTTTCCTCTCTGTGTGTTGAAAGTTTTGAAGTTGCACTTGTTTTGCCTTCCTATGCTAGTTGATTCTTGTTCCCATAAATTGTTTGCTCACAAAATCCCTATGCATAGAAAGTGGGTTAGACTTAAATGTGCTTGCCATGTGTTGCATGATGCTCTCTTTATGTTTCAATTCTTTACTTTTATGCGAGTATCATTGAAATCATCATGCCTAGCTTAAAAGGCATAAAAGAAAAGCGCTTGTTGGGAGACAACCCAACACTTTTACCTACTGTTTTTCTCTGATCACAAGATTATGCTACTGTAGTAATCATATTTTATAGCTTTTGTTTCAATAAAGTGCCAAGTAAAGCCTTTGGGATAGTGTGGATGATAGTTGGCTTGAATCTGTGCAAAAAACAGAAACTTTTGCTTCCAGAAACAGAATTGTTTAAATTCACTGGAGCGTCGAAAAATTCTGAATGTTTTACAGCTGAATGATATACAAATTTCCTACGTGGTCCTAATTTTTCAGAATTTTTGGAGTTGCAGAAGTATGACTAATATTCAGATCTTTACGTTCTGTTCTGTTTTTGAAAGATTCTGTTTTCAATGCATAGTTTGCTTGTTTTCTAGTTTATTTTGCTTATATTACTCAATATAAACTGTGGAAATGATGAGGTACAGTAGGAATTGTGTGAGAACAATTATGAGTCTTGTCTTTGACAGTACCAAATTGAATGGTGTGTCTTTATCATACTAACCCATCTCATGAAGTTCCGTTAAGTTTTGTGTGATTGAAGTTTTCAAGTTTTGGGTGAGATACCGATATGAGAAGAATAAGGAGTGACAAGACCCTAAGATTGGGGATGCCCAAGGCACTCCAAGGTAATATTCAAGGAAGATCCAAGAAACTAAGCTTGGGGATGCCCTGGAAGGCGTCCCCTCTTTCGTCTCCAACATTATCGGTAACCTCACTTGGAGCTATATTTTTATTCGTCACATGATATGTGTTTTGCTTGGAACGTCATTTTCTTTTGCTAGTATTTGCTTGATCTTATTTAGAATAATGTTTTGTATCTTTTATTTCAATAAAAATGTCAAGGATAGCCTTTACCATGCTTATTTTGCAAGTCTACATGTTGATGTTTAAAAACAGAAAGTTTTCTGTCATTGTCTGAATTCTTCTGGAAAGTCGGAACGTGATAAAATCTTGAAATTTTTACAAAATATGAAATGGTAAATTGTATACAGTGTGGTAATTTTTCAGAATTTTTTGAGCTAGGTAAGTATGAGGAAAATTGCACTCTTTACAGACTGTCCTATTTAGACAGACTGCTGTTATGTTTGCATATGTTTACGTATTTAATGATTCTATTTAAGGATAGGGCTATTAAATATGTAGAGGCATTTAGTATGCAATGTTGAATAATAATTTTAGTGATTTGCTACAGTAGATAATGTTAAGATTTTGGCATTGGTTTATATAACTTATCTCACGAGTTCTTGTTGAGTTTTGTGTGGATGAAGTTTTTAAGATTTAGGAAAACTGTGATATAAAAGGAATTAAGGAGACAAAAAAGCTCAAGCTTGGGGATGCCCAAGGCATTCCAAGATAATATTTCAAGAAGTCTCAAGCATCTAAGCTTGGGGATGCCCCGGTAGGCATCCCACCTTTCTTCATCAACAATTATCGGTTAGTATCGGTTGAGCCTAAGTTTTTGCTTCTTCACATGAGTTGTGCTATTCTTGAAATGTCATTTTATTTTGTTTTGCTTGCTGTTGAATAAAATTCTTAGATCTGAAAGTTTTAAATAAGAGAGAGTCCTAAATTAGCTACCCATTTACTTAACTACTCGCATGATCTTCACTTATATCTTTTTGGAGTAGTTTGTCATTTACTCTCGTGCTCACTTATATCCTATGAGTAAATTGTTGAATGAATTTAATATCATGAAGTTGAAATTATATGTTCATATCATTCCTAGTGGTAGCTTCACATTGGGTTTAGAAAGTGAAATCTTTTGAAGCTTGACAATCACAGTACTGGTCATACAAGCAATTCATGAATGATTAGTAGAAGGAAGAGAACTTTCACATGCAAATACACTA
The DNA here is from genome assembly GCF_018294505.1 of Triticum aestivum. Lineage (NCBI taxonomy): Eukaryota > Viridiplantae > Streptophyta > Magnoliopsida > Poales > Poaceae > Triticum > Triticum aestivum. The sequence goes on from NC_057814.1 coordinate 214,034,528, forward strand.
TCTTGGAAATCTTTTGTGATTGTGAGCCCCCATCAAAATATTATATGCCAAAATTGTTGACATTGGACAAGGAAGACAACGTAATGATTTATGTTTGTTCATATTCACATAGAAGTTATATTGTCATAGATCCTTAAACATGTGGTGCTTGCCCCTGATCTTTGCTAGACAAAAATTCCGCACCAAGTAGAGATACTACTTGTGCACCCAAAACCCTTAAACCCAAATCTTATTTTCAAGAGTCCACCATACATACCTAAGGATTGAGTGAGATCCTTCAAGTAAGTTGTCATCGGTGCAAAAATGCAATAAAACTGCTTCTAAAAGTGCAAGAGAAAGTTGAGCGTTGTACAAACTTGTGATAGCAAAGAATAAAAGTGACAGACTGCATAATAAAGGTTGCTATCATAAGGGACAATATAACGTGACATTCTTTTGCACTAAGGGGTTGAGCATACAAACAAATAAGCGCATGGCAGCCTCTGCTTCCCTCTGCGAAGGGCCTATCTTTTACTTTTATGTATTTACTTTTATGCAAGAGTCAAAGTTTTTTCTCTATTACTTTTTATTTTTCTCCTTTGGCAAGCATCATGTGGTGAGGAAAGATATAGGCACATATGTCCAGTTGAATGTGACACCCAAATTTTTTTTGGATTTTTCAAAAGATTTTATTTGACTTGAGGGAGGTGAATTAAAAAATTTCTTCAAAAGGACCCTCCCTTTCAAATATTTTTTTCTCATGACAAGAGTTTTATTTGGATTCACCCAAGACTTGCTTTTGGTCTTAGAGGTCCTTGCCTTTTTATTTGAACTCAAGACAAAATACTTTCCACTTGAGAAAAAAGGCCTTTTGAAAATCTCTTTGAAAATGCACTATGGCTTTTGGATAAATCCTTTGCCACTTTCAACATTTCTCTCTTGCCATGGCCTTAGTGCAAATCCACTCTCCTAAACCTTCCCTCACCTTTGGATCATGATTTGCATCAAATCCAGCAAGTTGAACCTCCCCATATGATTATTTTTCCATTTAAATCATATTCAAACAAATTTCTGTCTTCTATTCTAGCCATTGGTGATTTTCAAAGGAACTCCACTTTCTGTTTTGATTTTTGCCCACAAACCTTTTTCCCTTCCTAGTCCCTTGAACCCTCAACCAAGATCCATGAAGATCCACTGGTCTTCAGTTCAAATTTTTCAAACTACACTTGCTGCAAGTTTGGACCAGATTTGTCAAATTTGGTGAAATTCATTCAAATCTTTCTCCAAAAATTCCAAGTAAAATCAGGCAGCCCCTGGGTGCATTGAGTGGTCACCTCACCAAGTCCCAGCCCCAGGAAATTTTTCTCATTGCCAAATCATTCTGTCGAACACTTGCAGTGCATTGTCAAAATCAGGTTCAGTAAAGTTCAGAGAACATTTCAGTGCACTGTCGTTTTCTTCAGAACCCGACGTCGATCTCGCCAGTGCCGCTATGTCGCCGTGTTCCCTGTCCCCTCCCCCTTGTCCTCTGCACCGCACGAGCGTCTGGCACCTTGCGGACGTCAGCGACGAGCAGTAGAAGGTGCGCCGCCCTGTGACCGACGCCAGCGGCGGCTTTGCGGCCGCCAGAGAGAGGCGCGGCGCTGACGGCGCCACCCAGCGCCGCCCAAGCCACCGAAGCTCGCCGCGTGGCCTTCCACTCCCCAGAACACGCTGCCACTCTCGTCGTGAACCGCAGGGCGCGGAGCGCGCTCTCTGCCGCCGTCGTGCCCGTGCGGCCACCCCACCGTGGACCGGCGCCGTTACGCCAAGACCAGCCGGGATTAGCGGGGGAACGACACCAGTAACTTCCACTGATGCAGCCTGGCCACTCAAACCTCCTGCCAATCCACTGCATCGCCGTAATTGCTCGCCGGATATTCTCCGTTCACGGCCACCCCGTCGATCCGCCTATAAATAGAGGCCCCGAGCTTCAACTCAAACCCACACCACCTCTGCACTCCACCTAGAGCACGCCTAGCCACTGGAAGAGCCCCGAGGAGGTCTCCTTCCTCGACTCCGGCCGCCGCGACCCGCCATGGGATCCAGCTCGATTCGCTCCCGTCCGTACGCCTCTGCCTCCCATCTCTGGCCAGTAGCTTCACTATGCATCCCTCCTTCTGACCCGCGCTTCAATTCGAAGTTTGCAGCCCTCCACCGGAGTTCTCCACCATCACCCGAGCCGCCGTCCGCCGGAGAAAGTGTCGCCGTCGACGTGGTGCTCTCCGACGGTCGAGTCCACCACCCACCGATGCGGAAGGACATGCTGAAGCTCTTGGTACCCTTCGATCCTCCTGACTCGCCGTGGTTCGACGCCGGCGTCCCCCGCAGTCTTCGGGCGCCGGCGAGCTTTTTGAACCTGACATGTGGACCCCTCATGTCAGCCTCTGTTCTATTCTCCCTCGAACCGTTTTCTGTTGGCGCCTTCGGGCAAAATACGCTTTCTCTCTTTAGCTAGCGCAGTTCTTTCCGAAGCGTTTTCTGGTTTCTCAGTTTAAACCCTGGAACTTTTCTGTTTCATTACAGATGAGTCCCTAGACAGAAACCTTTATAACTTTTTAATAAAAAGAGATTTTTGAGTGATTCTTTTTCTGACAGTCTTAAAATTTTGTCTAGTTTTTTATGGGATTTATTTGGAAATTTTTGGAGAAGTTTCTGTGCACGCGTTGGTTTTCACGTTAGTGCCCGTTTTCGTTATTGCCGTAGGTTCCGGAAGAGGTGACGGAGCCGCGAACTTCGCCGAGCTAGACTCCGACTTCTCCAAACCAGGCAAGCATGTTTGAACCTTTGATATGATAGGTGTTTTGCATGTTTGCGTGAAAGTTTGTGCGTGGCATATGAGTATCGGTGAGTTCCTTGTTGCTTGTGAGGCAACTACCCGCATGTTCCAAAGTTGCGATGATCTCTGACGAGAGCTGGCCTAATCATGTGGTGACATGAAGGGCAGCAAGGTGGTACTGTTGTAGCATACCAGCCTTGCGTCATCCGACAATTTCCGACGTTAACGTGGACGGAGTCACGTTATCGTTCTTTTCCCCTCCGTGCTACCACGTGTTTCTTTGCCAAGATACGGTTTAGTAAGTTGGTAACCTCTTTCCGTGTACACACCAAACAGAGGGGCCGGGATGATGGTACCTTGGCCCAGGATTAAAGCCAGTCATCCGGTCAGGGGGCATGGGTGTTTCCGGTTGGGACCGAGAGGGGGGGCACCCCCTTAGAGCGCGCGTATAGAAATTTGATCCCATGCTACGCGAGGTTGTAGCCTCCCCGTCTCAAGGTTTTTCTTGAACGTTGCCGAGGGTGATCCCTGGCTTCGGAATGTTGAATGGGTGTGTACTGGTTAGACGTGTTTCTTCCAAAACACCGTAAACGGAACTAGTCCCTGTGACTACTGAAATCCGTTGGCTGTGGTTAAGTACAAACTCTGCAGAGTCAAATCCTTCCAAGTCATCGTATCCATGATCAAGTAGTGAAGTCAGTATATCCCTATCTATCCGCGTGGAAAACTTGTCCCCCGGTGAACAAGCTCAAGTGGTAAACCCAATTTAGTTATTATTACTGTGGATGGGCTAACCTTATATTTGTCTCGTACTTGTAATAATTTATAAATCCCGAGCTACTGAATTATTGAGCTACAATATAAGCCCTTTATGTGATGTCGCTCAGACGTCCGACTGTGGCACGCATTGCCTTTATTTTCTGTTATGAGCCCTTTATGAGGTGTCGCTCAGACGCCCGACTGTGGCATTATTATTCTCGCAGTTTCCTCTCGAGGAGTCATTCAGACCCTCGTTTGGCACCAGTATTACTATTCTTGCAGTTTCCTCTCGAGGAGTCATTCAGACCCTCGTTTGGCACCAGTATTACTATTCTTGCAGTTTCCTCTCGAGGAGTCATTCAGACCCTCGTTTGGCACCAGTATTACTATTCTTGCAGTTTCCTCACGAGGAGTCATTCAGACCCTCGTTTGGCACCAGTATTACTATTCTTGCAGTTTCCTCTCGAGGAGTCATTCAGACCCTCGTTTGGCACCAATATTACTAATCTTGCAGTTTCCTCTCGAGGAGTCATTCAGACCCTCGTTTGGCACCCAGTATTTACTATCTCTATGTCTGAACGCTCTGGTTTATTTGTTCATATGCTTCATGTCTACATTTGTTATATCTTATGTCCGAACTGTCTTGCGAGTACTTTCATAGTACTCACCTGGCTTGTTGATTTGGCCAGATGTTGACGAAGGCGATCTCTTGGATGAAGAGTTTGATAGTGCGTCCGACGCCTAGAGGAGTCCCAGTCAGTCCTGTGCGATCCCGGATATTGGTCACTTGTTTTATATACGCTTCCGCCACCCGCTATAAGTCTCCTCGAGCCTCACTCCGACGCTCGAAGAGCTGTAGTCTTCAGGAGTCATATCACTCGCTTCGCGGTGATATTTCCACCACCGTTATTATCGTGAGTTAGTAGTTATGCCACCCTATCCGCCGTCTTGTTTTATCGGCGTGCATGTAATAAATTGTTGGGCAGTCTCCGCTCAACCTTGTATTATATTCAGTACTCCTGGTATTTTTCTTCTGTGACCAAGATATTGTCTACCAGTGAGAAGGAATTCTTCCTTACTGGTCCGTAAAAGGGATTGGTCTCTCAATAATTATTTTATTGAAAAACCGGTCGTGACAAGCTTGGTACCAGAGCCAGGCTGACTGTAGGAAGCCACTAGGTGCGATCGCTAATCGGTTATTAGCGTCTTTTGTGCTTTTTCAGCATTTTGCAAATTGTAGCTATTTTCTATTGGTCATCATAAATTTATGACATGACTACTCAGAATTTTTGCCTACTTTTGTAGATGGCTGGCAATAGCTGTGAGAATCGAGTGTTCACGAACGTGCCCGAGGGGTTTGTCAAGCTCCTCGTCTCCATCACCAAGCTCGCGATCGGGCCAGCAGCTCGCCCGGAGTTCACGCTCTATCAGCACAAGCTCAGCGACGACGTGTCTATGCACCAAGCTGTGGTGCAATTCAAGGGAGGACGTTCTGCAGCTCGCCACTTCCGTTTTGTGGGAAGGGCCATGCCTACGGAGAGGCATGCCATGCAGATGGCTGCCCGTGAGGCGATAGCTCGTCTTCGGGACATCCTTCCTACGATGAAGACTCGTCGCTACCGCTACCTCCCATGCCATGTGCCATACACCAGTCACTATGCATTCGCCTGCCATCGGGGAGAGCGAGATGAAGCCATCGAGATGGTTGTGGAGTATATCAAGGCTCTGGAGGAGTCTTTCGACAACCTCGTAGACGATCTTGTGGCTGCCCGCATGGACTTAGTCCGGGGCGGTCCTGCCAGCAGGAAGGAGCTTCTCCACACGGCACCGCCTCTGACATTCGTCTCGTCTTCAGCCTCTTATGCACCGGCCGTTTTGGCCACTGCTCGCCGTCTGCCTACCACTGAGGAGTTCGACCGAGTCATCGCTCCTACTCCAGTCAGAGCCGCACCGCCTGCCGCACCCGCTCTACCACCTGTCGCTCCCGCGCCATCACCGCAGCGGAGCGTTACGCGCCAGGAGCCAGCTAGAGAGGAGGTGGAGGTTGATTCTCCTGGACCGCTGAGTCTTGCCCTCGGCAAGGGAAAGGACATCGTCACCATCTCCGAATGAGAGCGCCGAGTAGCCGCGCGTTATGTCTGCTTGTATGATGTGTTTTCTCTGTACGCTAGTTTGTATTGGTGTGTTTGCTGCCTTCCGGAGGAGTACGCTAGTCTAAATAACATGTCAGGAATGTGTACGCGCATCCTGAGTGCTGTATCGCGTGTTTGCTTTTCGCGTGTAAGATATATGCTGAGCAGTTCTTCTCCGTGCAAAATCATTTATGTTTTCTTAAAAACCTTGAGGTCTTTTAAATTGTTGCCTTTGCAAGATTTTCCTTGTGCTGCACAACTTTTCTCATGGGTTTTGTAAAATAATACCCCAGACTGGAAAAATGTCTCGTCCGTGGACTCGCTCCATGCCCAATCAGCCAGAAGAGGTTTATGGGACACAGACTAGCAACAATTTCACTCAGGGTCAGTCCAGTCAACAGGACAACGAAGCAGCCCTGTCTCAAGTATGCCGTCTCTTCGAGCAAAGCCAGCAACAGCACCAAGAGATGATGAATCATGTCATCAATATGGGAAACCACCGTGAGCCCTATCAACCACATTCCAAGTTGTCTGAGTTACAGAAGACTCGCCCCTCAACTTTTGCTCACACCGATAGGCCACTGGAAGCCGATGATTGGCTCCGTGACATTGAAAGGAAACTGATCATTGCTCAGTGTTCAGATCATGAGAAGGTACTTTATGCACCACACTACCTTACTGGAGCAGCTGCAGCATGGTGGGAAAACTTCCTACACATGCATCCCAGTGAACACAACATCACCTGGGAAGAGTTCAAGGAAGGCTTTCGTGGGGCACACATCCCCAGGAGCATCATAAAAATCAAGAAGAAAGATTTTGATGACCTGAAGCAGAGAGGCATGTCAGTGACAGAATACAATGGTCAGTTTACCCAACTATCTTGTTATGCCTACGATGAGCACATGACAGAAAACAAGAAGATGGAAAAATTCCTGGACGGCCTGGCACCAGCACTAAGATGCCAACTGATTGTACACACCTTTCCGGACTTTAAAACTCAGGTGGACAAGGCCATTACCTTGGAGAATGAGCGTCGTAGCCTGGAAGATATCCGTAAGCGAAAGAGGGACAAGACGACTCTTGCTCGCAACAACCGAAGCAAGACTGAGGTTCCAAGGACAGAAGCAAGGAGATCCACGACTACCGATCCAAGGCCCGTCAGACAATTTCATGCCAGGGACAAAGAGTTCACGTACCGTCCAGGGGTCACATGCTATGCTTGTGGGGAAGAAGGGCACTATGCTAAACAATGCCCAAAGCCGAGGAACGCGACCCCCAAGCCAAACAATGGTGGAAACAATCCAGCCCCCAAGCGCAACAATTTCAATCCCAACAACAACCACAAGAAGGGTCACCTGAACCATGTGACCAGGGAAGAGGCGCAGAATGCCCCAGACATCGTGCTCGGTACGTTCCCTGTCAACACAGTACCTGCCACGGTTTTGTTTGATTCTGGAGCTTCCCATTCGTTCGTTTCGAAGAGTTTTGTTTTACAACATGATTTTCCGATACTTCCCTTGGAAAAATCTATGATCATCAAGTCCCCCGGAAATAAGCAAATCGCTCAGGGTTACTGCCAAGGAGTGGTCATTGAGTTCGAAGGACTACAATTCCAAGCAAATCTCATCGTGTTGGAGAGTAAAGGACTGGATGTCATTTTAGGAATGGACTGGTTGACCACCAACAAAGGATTCATTGACTGTTTCAATCGGACCGTGATTCTCACCCACCATCATGGCAAGACAATAAAGGTTACAGCTCAAGAAAGGCCACGATCACAGCAACCAAAACTGAACAAAATGGACATTTCTGAACTGAGGAAAGTTCCAGTGGTATGCGAGTTTCCTGATGTGTTCCCTGAAGAACTGCCAGGCATGCCACCAGACCGAGAGATAGAGTTCAGCATCGAACTAGCACCTGGCACCGCTCCCATCTATAAGAAGCCTTATAGAATGGCACCCTCAGAATTGATGGAGTTGAAGAAGCAGATAAAGGAATTGTTGGACAAAGGATTTATTCGAGCCAGCTCCTCACCTTGGGATGGGACACTGAGACTGTGTATAGACTATCGAGCCCTCAATACGGTCACCATCAAAAACAAATATCCGATGCCACGGATAAATGATTTGTTTGACCAGCTCGCACAAGCCAAGGTGTTCTCAAAAATTGATTTGGGATATCACCAATTGAAAGTACGGACAGAAGATATCCCTAAGACAGCGTTCACTTCCAGATACGGATTATATGAGTTCACAGTAATGCCTTTTGGTCTAACAAACGCCCCCGCATATTTCGTCCACCTCATGAACAAGGTGTTCATGAAATTCATGGACAAGTTTGTTGTGGTATTCATCGACGATATTCTGGTATACTCAAGGACACCAGAAGAGCATGCTGAGCATCTCCGAATTGTCTTGGGAGAATTTAGGAAACATCAGTTGTACGCCAAATTTAGCAAGTGCGAATTTTGGCTAAGACAAGTTGGTTTCTTAGGCCACATATTGAACCAAGAAGGCGTGGCCGTAGACCCAGAAAAAGTCAAAGCCATACTTGACTGGAAGCCGCCCGCCAACGTTACAGATGTGCGGAGTTTCCTAGGAATGGCCGGATATTACAGAAGATTTATTGAAGGATTCTCCACTGTGGCAAAACCCATAACACAGTTGCTCAAGAAGGACAAGAAATTTGTATGGACGAAAGCATGTGAGAAAAGCTTCCAAGAACTCAAGAAGAAGCTGACAACCGCACCGGTCTTAACTGTGCCAGACATACACAAGAGTTTTGAAGTATATTGTGACGCGTCCCGGAAGGGTCTCGGGTGTGTGCTGATGCAGGATGGCAAAGTTGTCGCATATGCCTCCAGGCAGCTGCGAAAACATGAGGAAAATTACCCAACACATGACCTGGAGCTAGCAGCAGTCATTCATGCACTCAAGGAGTGGAGGCACTTCCTGTTGGGAAATCGCTGTGAAATATATACGGATCATAAGAGCCTCAAATATATTTTCACACGGCCAGAGCTAAATTTACGCCAACGACGCTGGTTGGAACTGGTCAAGGACTATGATGTCAGTATTCACTACCATCCAGGGAAAGCAAATGTAGTGGCCGATGCCCTTAGTCGAAACCCCAGCCCGAACAATGACGGTCCGCGAAACTTGAGGCCTGAGTTTCAGCAAGAGTTCGCTAGGAATTACAAGCCCCTATCTTTCTATGTGTCCGGTTGAAACGTTCTGCTCATGTGTATGCGGTGAGTGTTAGCAATCATAGAAGACTATATGATGGTTGAGTACGTGGAGCTCTTACTTAAACTCTGTTGAATAAGTTGAATTACAATTGCTTGGTGACTGAGAACATAGGTTGTTGAGTTTCAAGAGAATTCATTGTTTGAACCTTAACATGTGAATTGGTTGCTACTTTAACATGAGAAGTTTTATAAGAGAGAATTGTTGTTATGATGCTAGGAAAAGTGATTGAAATTGTCATTGATCAAACTTATGCACTTTGCTAGCATTCACACTTCATAAATTATTTCTTTTATCATTTACCTACTCGAGGACGAGTAGGAACAAAGCTTGGGGATGTTGATACGTCTCCAATGTATCTATAATTTATGAAGTATTCGTGCTGTTATATTATCATTCTTGGATGTTTTATAATCATTTTATAACAACTTTATATCATTTTTTGCGACTAACCTATTGACCTAGTGCCCAGTGCCAGTTGATGTTTTTTGCTTTTTTTTACATCGCATGAAATCAATATCAAACGGATTCCAAACACCGCGAAACTTTACGTGGATTTTTTATGGACCAGAAGACATCCAATGGGCTAGAGCAGCACCTGGGGAGTGCCCCGAGGGGGGCACAACCCACCAGGGTGCGTCTGGGGGCCCAGGCGCACCCAGGTGGGTTGTGCCCTCCTCGGTGGCCTCCCGCACCCCCTCTTTACCCTATAAATTCCCAAATATTCCAAAAACCCTTGGGGTTAACCTAGATCAGAAGTTCCACCACCGCAAGCCTCTGTAGCCACCGAAAACCAATCTAGACCCCGTTCCGCCACTCTGACGGAGGGGGGAATCATCACCGGTGGCCACCACGATGAGGAGGGAGTAGTCCACCCTCGGGGATAAGGGTTTGTACCAGTAGCTATGTGTTTTATCTCTCTCTCTCTCTCTCTCGTGTTCTTGAGATGTCACGATCTTGATGTATCGCGGGCTTTGTTAATATAGTCAGATCATATGGTGTTTTCACCTCTCTATCTTGTTGTGAATTGAGTTTTCCCTTTGAGATTTCGTTTTATCGGATTGAATACTTTTACGGATTTGAGAGCACTTGATATATGTCTTGCATATGAATACTCGTGGTGACAATGGGGTATCATATTGATTCACTTGATGTATGTTTTGGCACTCAACTCGCGGATTCCCGAGGTGACATTGGGGTAATCTACGCATAGGGGTTGATGCACGTTCTTGTCTTTGTTTCTCCGGAAGAAATCTTGGGGCACTCTTTGAGGTTCTTTGTGTTGGATTGAGTATAATGAATCTGAAATTATTTGGTGTTATTTTAGTACGAACTCTTGGATAGATCGATCGGAAAGAATATCTTCGAGGTGGTTTCGTACCCTACAAACGATTTCTTCTTATGTTCTCCGCTAGATATGAACTTTGGAGTGATTCTTTGTTGCACGTTGAGGGATGGTTATATGATCCAATTATATTAGCATTGTTGAGTGATTGCACTAGTGAAAGTACGGACCCTAGGCCTCATTTTCAAGCATTGCAATACCGTTTTTGTGCCCATTTACTATTTGTTGCCTTGTTATTTTTATTTATTCAGATTATAAAAATATATTTCTACCATCAATATTACACTTTTATCACCATCTCTTCGCAGAACTAGTGCACCTATACAATTTGCCATTGTATTGGTGTATTGGGGACACAAGAGATTTCTTGTATTTGGTTGCAGGGTTGTTTGAGAGAGACCATCTTCATCCCACACCTCCCACAGATTGATAAACCTTAGGTCATCCACTTGAGGGAAAATTGCTACTGTCCTACAAAACTCTACGCTTGGAGGCCCAACACGAGTTTACAAGAATAAAGTTGCATAGTAGACATCAGTGGCATGCGATGAACGCGTAAGTTTCTCCGTTTTCTCTACTGTCGCTCTTGGGGATATAACCCCGCAATATGACCCGCCGTATTGGGCCAGGTCATCCAGGTGGCACCTGAGGAGCAAGACTCAAGACGGGTCGTGGCGCCCCCTTTTTTGCGTTGTGTGCAAGTGTTTGTTAGTTTGTGCAGGTGCATATATTGGAGACTTGCTTGTGCCTCCTATTGGATTGATACCTTGGTTCTTAACTGAGGGAAATACTTATCTCTACTTTGTTGCATCACCATTCCCTCTTCAAGGGAAAAATCAACACAATCTCAAGAAGTAGCACTCTACAGTCAAAAGCATTATGCGTTATGTTCATCTTACTTCTTCCTTTGGTTTGCATCTTAGGCCGACCACCTAGTGTTGTCTGCCTTCTCTAATGCAGACTGGGTAGGGAGACTTGATGATAGGCAATCTAGGGGTGGGGGTATGCTTGTTCTTTGGTTCAAACTTGATCGCCTGGAATGCTCGCAAGCAAGACACTGTTCCCAAGAGTAGTACAAAAGCCGAGTACAAAGTTGTTGCTAATGCTACTGTCGAACTAATTTTTGTACAGTCCTTGCTGCAAGAGTTGGGTATTTCTCAGACATACCTCCAGTTCTATGGTGTGATAACATTGGAGCCACATATCTTTCATCCAACCCTATCTTCCATGCAAGGACAAAGCATATCGAAGTTGACTTCCATTTTGTGAGGGAACAAGCTGTACAAAAGCTACTATAAATCAAATTTATCTCATCTAAAGATCAACTTGCAGGTGTTTTCACTAAGCCATTGCCACTTCCTTTGTTTGAAGTCTATCGACGCAACCTCAAGCTTCTCGACAATGGTTAAAATTGAGGGAGGGTGTTAGATTCCAGTTTGTATACGATTGTAATTGCTTTACATAGTACATACCTTGTATATGTATTACCCCATGCTATCTAATGAGAACCAATGCACGCATGTGGGTGTGTGATCCTTCAATCTCTCTCTCGTACAACCATGTTTTACAAGAAAGCACGCACACTCTACCCCTATGCACACCTTCGAAACACTGAACCGGCACTCATCTTAAGACTGATGAAGTCATCATAGATGCCTTCATAGTCGACGGAAACGTACCTCCCATTGAACACACATCGCTGAAATGCCTGGAATAAATCTAGAAAAATGCGAGGACCAACGTCAATTCTAGGACTTGAACCCTGGCAGGCCTGGGATACCACTATCCTCCTAACCATAAAACCACAGGTTGGTTCGCGACAATGACATGATTTGGCATGGATCCCATACGGGTCACGAACGACTGCTAATCCATCTCGGGCTCTTGGTCGTTGGAGAACATTAACAACTACTGATCATGTACCAAACATTAGTTAGTTTAGTTTTCTGAGTGAAAAAGGTCGATCTAGGATACTACCACTCCGTGCTTTTACATAATAGCACCAGCAGTGGTGTCACTGTTAAGTCCAAGGTTAGTAGAGCTTGGGAGTTGGGAGTCTCTTTTTTTACTGAAAGCTTGGGAGTATTTTTTCCCTTTGTTTCATGTATGAGGGTTTGGGGGAAATGGAAATGTTATTTACCTGACGTCAGTTTTTTCGTCCCTCCCAATGAACGGTGTGCACTGTCGTTTGCTTTCCTGGCACGAATCACAGTGCAAACCTTGTGGCACGTCAGTTTTCTGAATCATTCGCCTTAACCAACTCCCAGGGTGAATGTCCCTTCCTTTACCCCCCCTGTCGTGGAATTGTCACGGCAGATGTCCTAGCGAAAGGACTTAGTCGTGGAGCCATCGCAACGGGTTAGCTTAAAGGGGTTAAACCGGACAAGGGACACGAGAGTTTTATACTAGTTCGGCCCCTTACGATGAAGGTAAAAGCCTACGTCTAGTTGTGATGGAATTGCTGGGGTTTCGATGACCAGGGAGCGAATACGCTTTGCCTGAGTCTCGAGTTGTTGTGTGTTGTCTTTGAACCGCTGCCGGGTCGTGCCTTTATATACACAGGTCGACGCCCGCCGGCTTACAGAGTCCCGATGCCGGTTTATACACATACCGGCCCGGTCTCTACTTTGTCATACCTTACAATACAAGTCATGTACTACATGGCGGTTTATAGCTACAGGCCTTAATCTGCCTTTGGGCCTTGGGCCTTCGAGTCTCTGTAGTAAACCGCTTTATTCCTTGTCTTCATGGGATTTTAAGTATAAACAATCCATTATGGGGATAACCCGGCTTCCTTGGCCGGTTTACACCTAGTAGTAATATCCCCAACATTAGGCCCCAGATTGATTTGAACTGGTTCATGTCAATCTCCAAAACCTTGAGAAAATTTCTTCTCTGATGACTTACTATTTGTCTATGCAGGCCGATGATCCATTCTGGAAGAAAAAATCACAAGATAAACCGGTAAAGAATCCTCGGCTTAAGACCAAGGCTTCAAAAAAGCCTATGAAAAGAAGGAATGTTGAACCGTCCGAGCCCATTATTGATGATGATCTGGATATTCCGGATTCAGAGATAGAACTTGACTCTCTCGGTTCATTTTTTATACACCTTATTGACAATTATCATTATCAGGATGAAGCGGAAGCCAGCCATGCTGATGAGGTAACTATTCTTTCTTCTGATTCTGATCCTGTGCCAGTACCAAGAATCCGTCGAGCCATTCGGAAAGTAAAATTTTCATGCCCTCTTTCTTATTTGGACCCGCACTTTCTTTTAAAGACGCAGCAGCATGAAGCTCGCCGCACAACTCGACATAGCGGCCAAGTGGTGACCTCCTCCGGTTTACCAAATTCGCCGGTTCGCAAACGCCGCCAAGAGGTTGCTTATACTCCTGACACCCTTTACCCTTAGGCGGGTTACATCCGATATCCTCTTAATCCGTCTGACTCAAATTATCAGGGAACTTCCCATTCATCGTCCGGTGAGTCGTCAGCGACACAACTTCCTCCTCTGAAAACCGTCCCTGGGTAAGCATAACATACTTTTAACTTTTTGGTCTTGTATTATATTGTCATATCGATCTTCGTGTCTGCTCTTTTTCAGTGCTAAAGCCAGACCAAGCAAGATGGCTAGATCCAATAGGCCAACCGACCATGAACCGGCTACCGAGCCGGAGAAAACCCCAGAGGCTATTGACCCGGAGGCTAACACTGTTATTGATAATCCGGAACCTCAAGCAACCGACACGCTTGTTGAACCGGTAGAAAATAATCCAACAAGCCAGTCAGCTGATCCACTAAGTCCAACTGTTGATCCGCCGAGTCCGGCTAAAGCATCCGATAAACCGCCAAGCCCTGCCAAAACTACGGACGACGATGTTGTCGTAACTGGCCTTGGTTTCAGCTCCCCTGGTCGTCCTGTCGCATTATCAAAGCATAGCGCCAAAGAAGGAATTTCTGCTATGGACAAAGGGAAATGGAAATCCGAGTTATCCAATTATACTAACCTCAGCGCTGAAGACCTTCATTCTGGTTTTTGAAACCGCCTGTATACAAGCCGTGACTTTGAAGCCGGTTTAGTAGGCCTGATGAAGGAGCGGTATGAGGTAGATCTCACTTTCCCTTTGCATAAATATCCCAATAGTCCTTTTCTTAGAACTGGTTTAACGTATCAACTCCAGTAGCCCCAAGGGCCGGTGCATAACATTAGTTTGAACCGGGTCTTGAATCGATATTTGCATTTTGCTGGTGTAGCCCCCATGAACCGGCTTATATCTTTTTAGAATGAACCGGTACATCCTATTAATCTCACCACTTATGATGATGACAATCCATCTGAATTTGAACGAATACGCATTAGCCCCCAAGTGTCAAGTAGATAACTTGTTATGTGGTTGGGACTTCAATGTTGTAATGCTAACTTATTATCTGTATTTTGCAGGCTGAGTTGTCCAAAAAAGACTCCCAAATCACTGATCTCCAAGGAAACATCAAGTCTCAGGTAGACGAAACTTGCAAAGTTAAGAGCGAGCTGACCACCGCTTTAACAACCATGGAGCAGCTGAAGGAATTCTTCAAAAGCGAACGGGCATATTGGGAAACTGAAAAAAACCACCTTGTTAAAGCGGGCAGAAGATGCGGAAAACGCCCTTAAACCGGCCACAGAAGAGCTGAGCAGCCTGAAGCGGCAGATTGATGCCATGACCTCTGCCATCTTTGGTAACAATCTCTTCACCAATAAGTAACAACACCAGTTATAAAGACTTCCGGTTTAATAATAATATGATCCTTTTGCAGGTAGCCGTGTTACTCATCTTGGCGCGGATATGCGTAAAAAATTGAAGGCCGTCTATACTTTGGTAGAGCAGCTTTATACCGGCGTGCAACGAGTCTATACTCACCTTGGGCCTTCGAGTCTTTGTAGTAAACCGCTTTATTCCTTGTCTTCATGGGCTTTTAAGTATAAACAATCCATTATGGGGATAACCCGGCTTCCTTGGCCGGTTTACACCTAGTAGTAATATCCCCAACACACCCCCCCCCCCAAAGTATGGAAGGTGTGTGAGGGGTGGCTTCAAAAAGAAGGACATGCGGGTTGACCACTTGAACTTGAAACGGATGTGAATCTACAATGTTTTGAACTCGTTTGTTCATTTGAAAATTTTGGCCGATTTTCATCTTTGAAAAGAAGAAAGATCCCTAATTCTTGTCGTGTGCACATTACAAATCCCAAGAGTTCCCATCTTTTTTAGAGAACCACTTTTCTAAACTTGCCATGTGTAATTTCTTATATTTTTTGGCCATATTACGAATCCCAAAAGTTCCCATCTTTTTTAGAGTAGAAAATTTCTAAACTTACCATGTCCGGTTTTACTATAGGTGTCATGGCAATTGCATTATTTAGACCATGCCATTTTTTCAATTAGTGCACTAGCAATTTTATTAATTACACCACGGTAGCTCTACTGTAGGTACCATGGTAATTTAATTATTTAGACCATGTTAGTTTCTTATAGGTAGCATGGCAATTTTATTATTTAGACCATGGTAATTTTTCAGTTAGACCTTGTCAATTTTATTATTTACACGATTTTAAAAATTAGACCTTGGCAATTTTTTGTGTCTTTTATAAAAAAATCGTCTTTGGACCACGTCAAATTTATTGCACTTATCTGGATAAAACTTTTTTTGTTGTTGAAGTTGCCATCGGATCAATTATGTTGCTTTACAAATTAGAGCATGGAAATTTTTATTTTTTGTAGAAACCATGTCACCTTTGTTTTGAATATACCATGGTTAATATTTAAATTAGAAGATGGCAATTTTTGTATGGCATTTCCTTGCCAAAAAGAACTAAATTAGGCCTAGCCCATTGTTTATGGCATTTTCTTTGCTGGAATCGCACTACAGCGAACATACAAGAGAGGGGCACTGGTTCGCCGGAATGAACCTCCCCCTTGAACGTTTCGGTCACCCCGAGGTGCCTTCCCTGGGAACCAGCGCCAGCTACTGGGTCCATAAAATGAAATGCAAGATTTGTCATGAGTTACTTACGATATCCGATATCTCAACTAGATACGGGCACCTCCAGTTATTATAAGACAATCGTTGGCAAATTTTGCCATAGAGTTACATGAGGATGTTACAGAGAGAATAAATAACAATAAATAGGAAAGTTTGTATGAAGACTAATCAACCATCCATGCGTAAGCTCCAACATCCCATGATATAGGAAACATATTTATTCTCTCATTTTTAGCTGTATGGTGACTTGTTAGCTGACGATGTGAATAATTTTACCAACAATTAACACACAGTTTATTGGAGATGCCCCAACACTATCAGTACAAAATTTATGTCAAACTAGAAATTTTAATGAGAGAAGTGTAAAGTGTGTCGCTATCGGAGAGTGTCATTCTAATTCAACCTCAAATGCTCGTGTCATGAAAAATAAAATTCAGAAAAATGGTAAAAACATTCAAACAATTCTGATTTTTTTACAACATACATTGCTTAGTTTCCTACGTAAATCTTATGGCCTCTGAAAAAAATGGTGCTCCAAAATATTTTCAAAAATAGTCCATATTACCCCCCTAAACTTGTCTCACGGTTCAGTCTACAACCCTTAACTTTGTTTTGGTTCAAATTACACCCTTGAACTATAAAAACCGGTCACAATACTCCCTTCCTTCTCATTTAACCAGTTTGGACGTGTTTTCACTCTAGTTGTGTCCTAGGCAGCACTACCACGTCATCATATTTCTCTCTCATCTCTGCCATGTCACCATTTCTCTCTCCTCTCAGAACTGAAACAAAAATAGTATGTTTCTCTCAAACCGTATGTACATTTTAGATAAAATTTCACTAGATTGTTCACTGCATTATTCTTGATTTACTAGAATTGGTTTTTGAATTCTCTGCGCAGTTTGATTTTTGAGGTTCTCATCAAACCGTAAACCAATTTTAATTGAAATTATACCACATTGGTCATTTAATTATTCCAGATTTACTGAAAATTATTTTTATTTTTTGTACAGTTTCCTTTTTTACTTTTAGATTTGTGAGCATTTCGACAACACAAGGACGTATGTTGTAGGTTTTTTGGCACTACGTCGACATAATATCAACCATGTGAATCAATACATATTACTCGCATTCTAATACTACATTGCACAATCTCAATAAAAAACATGGTCCATATAGTTCTTAATGGTCTTCATAGTCTCGCATAAATTGAAGAAAGCATCAAACTAGACACACATGGTCTGTATGGTTCACGACAATCATGAATGTAAAAGAGTTTAACAAGCAATAGCAAATGGTTTGGCATATCACAACACTAAAGCATCACAAGTTGACAAGCAACGTAACTATCAATTGGAGATCATCTAGAGCCTGAAAAGCACGTCTACTTGTTGTGTTGTTGTCCTCTCTTCTTATTCCTTGTAGGTTTTGTACTTGCCTTTCTCTTTCTGCTAGTTGTCGTGCTTTCTTGCGAAGGCTACAAAAACATTGGTCAAATTGAGACCACAAGTTCATCTCCAAGAGTTCATATTGCACAACAATAGTGTGAGCTTACCATGAAGGTTGTAGTTCGTGGTTGTGTGGATGGTGAAGCCTGAGGGAACGTGGATGGTGCAGCCCGAGGCTATCATTAATACATGTTATAAATATTATAATTCATAATACAATATTAAAATGATGGATATTGAGAGCTCACCACATTAGGTGCAGCCCGGGGGAGTGTGGGTGGTGCAGCTGATTGTCGTTGATGTGAAGGCTGCTACTCACAAATTTAATAAATATTGCAATTCATAGTACATGAATGTAAACTGGAAAATAATGAGAGCTCACTGCATTAGATGTTCCAGCCATGCCTCTGTTTCTCCTCTCACAAGATGTTCTATTATGCCCAATCTGTTTGCATTTCCCACAACGAATGGTAGTACCAGCTTTGCTAACTCTACTGCTCCCTGGCTTCTCATCTGGTTCTTTTGTTCTTGACTTCTTCTTTCTGCCAGGCATCGCAATGTGCCCAGGTGCCACTGGCCTAGGTCTATCTGAAATTGACCATGCAGATATGCCTTCCATAGGCTGAAGGCAATGCTCGTAGGTTTTTCTAAACTCCTCAACATGGTAGCACTTTGCAATATAGTCATCAAGGCTATTTGTATGATAATATATGCAAGCTATAGCATGTGAACAAGGAAGCCCCGAAAGTTGCCAATACCTGCAGTGTGACGCCCCCGATTTGACCGTACACTAATCATGCACGCAAATGTGTACGACCAAGATCAGGGACTCACGGGAAGATATCACAACACAACTCTACAACATAAATAAGTCATACAAGCATCATAATACAAGCCAGGGGCCTCGAGGGCTCGAATACAAGTGCTCGATCATAGACGAGTCAGCGGAAGCAACAATATCTGAGTACAGACATAAGTTAAAGAAGTTTTGCCTTAAGAAGGCTAGCACAAAAGTAGCAACGATCGAAAAGGCAAGGCCTCCTGCCTGGGACCTCCTAACTACTCCTGGTCGTCGTCAGCGGCCTGCACGTAGTAGTAGGCACCTCTAGTGCCGTGGGAGTCGTCGTCGACGGTGGCGTCTGGCTCCTGAACTCCAGCATCTGGTTGCGACAATCCGGTATAGAAAGGGGAAAAGAGGGAGAAAAGCAACCGTGAGTACTCATCCAAAGTACTCGCAAGCAAGGAGCTACACTACATATGCATGAGTATATGTGTAAAGGGGCATATCAGTGGACCGAACTGCAGATTGCCAGAATAAGAGGGGGATAGCTAGTCCTGTCGAAGACTACGCTTCTGGACATCTCCATCTTGCAGCATGTAGAAGAGAATAGATTGAATTCCTCCAAGTAGCATCGTATAGCATAATCCTACCCGGCGATCCCCTCCTCGTCGCCCTGTTAGAGAGCGATCACCGGGTTGTATCTGGCACTTGGAAGGGTGTATTTTACTCAGTATCCAGTTCTAGTTGTCATAAGCTCAAGGTACAACTCCGGGTCGTCCTTTTACCGAGGGACACGGCTATTCGAATAGATAAACTTCCCTGCAGGGGTGCACCACATAACCCAACACGCTCGATCCCAATTGGCCGGACACACTTTCCTAGGTCATGCCCGGCCTCGTAAGATCAACACGTCGCAGCCCCACCTAAGCACAACAGAGAGGTCAGCACGCCGGTCTAACCCTATGCGCGCAGGGG